>NW_026137993.1:0-91006 GCF_019393585.1 Leptopilina boulardi | reverse complement strand
GTTACGAACTATCGTAACGAAATTATAAATAAAAGATAAATAAAATGATAATAAATAATTTCAAGAATAATTGAAAATTATTTAAGAATAAAATCTCCAAGTCGATGCCACAATGTATATAGGCATGTAATTTGAATCCCCGATAATCGCGCGCGTTGAGTGATACTCCACACACACAGTCTTATATTCTCGTTGCTTCTAAAAATGTATCTATGACTATGATATTATAATATAACTTTGTTAAACTGTTATATTATAATATATTATTTTATTCTATCTTATGTTATATTATTCTATATTATGATTTATACTATATTATATTATGCTATATTATAAACTATATTAATTATCTAATACCAATATTCAAGCTTGAATATTATAAATATATGCATGAAAAATATAATATAGTGTACTTACCTTATATAAAGATACTAAAATATTATTATAAATAAAACAATTATACTTTACTCATTTTTATTAGTAATTTGCAGTAATTAATTAATTAACAATATGCAAATTATTGTTAATTCATGATTTTTTTTATTAATAATGATAAATCGTATTATTATCATTGTTAATTACATTTACTAAAATTAATATTAATAATTAATCATAATTATTATTATAAACAATTGGATATATTACCAATACTATTTTTCTACTTATTAGAATCATCATTATCAAATATTATTTCAAAGAATATGCATTGTATATGCACGTATGCGTGTGCATTATTTTTATCGTGTGTACGTGTGTTCATAGTATGCCAAAGTGATATGCATAGATATGTGTATACATTGTTTGGTTGCACATTTCTACGCATATTATAGTAACCAACAATAATGTGATTATTATATTGCAATTATTATATTTACGAAAATGTATTATTTTATAAGAAGGGAGAAGAATCGCATATGTCAATTCTATCTATCTTTCTCTCTCTTTCTCACGCGTTCAGGTGCAATGAGTCTCGTAGCGTGGATGCGGTACACACAGACACGGACTCCCCATAGCCTGCGTAACGCATATGTGTGAGGCGCTTGAGGAGTATCGCGCGATGCAAACACTGCCTTCCTTCCCCTATTCTTTTCCTTATAATACCTTCAAATTAAAAAAAAAAGGGAAATAAAGATAGAATAATTGTTGATAGCTTAAATTGGAACATGTCACATTTTCCAAGCACATATAAACTCGCAACAATTAAGATTTTATTTTAAGAGGGTCAATTTTGTAAAAAAAACAAAATGCATATAAAAAAAAAAAAGAGAAGAAAATTTTTGAGACATGTATGTCGTGCATATATGTATGTGTACTAAGGTAAATGTACGTGTGTATGCGTAAAATGTATATGCATATATAAAAAAGGAAAATAGTTTCATTTTTAATATGAAAACGATAATCTGTGCAGAACTATGACCGCTCTGGAATTCAACAAAGGTTGCGAGTTATACTTTATTAAAAACACATATATACACTTACACATATGGAGATGTGCAGTTCCAATAGTGTCAACAAAGAAAAGAATAACAAGAATCATGGGTTCTGAGAATATCGATGGACGATGATCTAAGTTTTCTTATCGATACCCCTGAAACCCCCAGAATCCTTCTACCCCTGATTCACTAATCCCACTAAGTGCATCTCGCGATGCTCTTTATAAGCAGAAGCTCATAGGGCCTCATTGCCTATTCGTCTTCAGTCAATCACTTAGTACGTGTTACTGATTTTTGCATTATTTCTTTAAAAAGTGAACTTAGAGTTTAAACTGTGGAGAAAGCTCAATAATATACCTGCTGAATCACGATAGATTTTCGTTGAGCCAGGTAAATTAACAGCAGTGCTTAAATTTCTAAAATTAAAATTGCTGAATCACGATAGATTGTCGTTGAGCCAATTTTTAATTTTAAGAATAAGGCCCGTCTGCGAGCTGGCTCCAATTTAAATTCTATTTTCTTTGGGCGGACGTAAAATTAAATCGAACCTTGAACCGGCTGAGTCCCAATCGGTTGATCAGTACAGTGAGAAATTATTTAATAAATTATTTATAATTTATTAAATAATTTTTTGTTCTTAAAACCGGCCAGTCCGTACGGATTGTACCTGCGCCGCTTGTGTCTGATAGGGTACCGGTACCGCGTTTCGAGACGCGGAAATACGCATAACACCTTTCTTTCGTTTTGCCCGTTGATTGTGTGACGAGATCGCGAGAATTCTCCCTTCTCAACAAGCTCTCTCGACGGTAGTGTGTAAGAGAAATCTAGCCGTAAGTAATAAAAAACTGTATCGTTCCAAAAACATTATTCTTTACAAAAGAAAGCATATAATGTGTAATTTTTGCAATTTTTACTTTGATTTTTAATAAATTTTTGTAAACTAAAATTCCAATTGTTCTATTCAATCAAATAGACCTTTTTATTTGTGCTGTCAAAAATAGTGTGGATTTTCATCTCAAAGCTAAGAAACATTATTTACGATCTAAAGATTAAATTGGCAGTTTCGTCTTCTATCGGCGATATAATTAATCGAACCCACATAAAAATAAACATTATTAAGTTAAATGTTCATTTTGACTTTTAATGGCAACTTGGTTCCTCCGGCGAATAGAAAATTTTAAGTAATTGTTTAAAATTATAAAAATTAAATAATTAATTTTTCTCGTTCGTAACAAGTTGATGGTGGCAGCGGTGGGATTCAATTAAAAATAAAATCAGTGGAATTTTTATTTTCAATAATTTGGATTAAATTAAAAAAAAAAAAAAAAAAAAAAAAAATTTTTTTTTTTTATTTTTTTTTAAATTTCTAATTAAAGATAAATGCTTTCTCTTTAAAAACTCTGCCTACTCTTTCTACCTTATTTAAACTATTTTCAAGGCAGTGCTTATTGTTTGCACGCCTGACCTCTTTACTATTTTAGAAACTAGCAGTGCTTATTGTTTGCACGCTTGTTTCAACTATCTCTACTCTAATATTTCAGGGCAGTGCTTATTGTTTGCACGCCTGACTTCTATACTATTTTAGAAACTAGCAGTGCTTATTGTTTGCACGCTTGTTTCAACTATCTCTACTCTAATATTTCAGGGCAGTGCTTATTGTTTGCACGCCTGACTTCTATACTATTTTAGAAACTAGCAGTGCTTATTGTTTGCACGCTTGTTTCAACTATTTCTATTCTAATATTTCAGGGCAGTGCTTATTGTTTGCACGCCTGACCTCTTTACTATTTTAGAAACTAGCAGTGCTTATTGTTTGCACGCTTGTTTCAACTATTTCTACTCTAATATTTCAGGGCAGTGCTTATTGTTTGCACGCCTGACCTCTTTACTATTTTAGAAACTAGCAGTGCTTATTGTTTGCACGCTTGTTTCAACTATTTCTATTCTACTATTTCTTAAAAATGAACTTTGATAAAAATAAATAAATCTTTATGATAGAAGAATGGTCAAATCTAACTTTTAGTCATCTAAACCATACGACCATAGTAACAATAAATTCAGATTGTTTAAGGGAAAATTCTGGAGATTTTGTTTACGATCCTACTGTTAATTTCAATTTAATAGAAAGGAAAAATTTAGCATCATTCGTTCAGATTAATTATACAAAGTTTACGGAAAATGAAATATTAAGTATATTAGGATCGGTAAAAATTCCAATACTATGGAAAGAAATTAAATTCTGTATTGTTGACACAGGACTAAATTCAAAAGCTATCGGTATTGTAGGCAAATCGTTTATGAGTGAACTTAGTTTACCTATTCCGGAAAATCAGTAGCTTTCAAAAAAAAAATGTATTAAAATGAATTCTTCAAAAGGTAGACGTGGTGGTAAAAAACAAAAAAATTTTCGCGACGAGAAAACTCTCTCAGAAGAATTCGGTATAACAAAAATTGAACGCGATGACCTTCAAATTCGTGAAATAAAAAGTTTTGAAGAATTTTCGAAATTATTTGATTTTGTTCTTGAAAAAGCTGAGCAGATTATAAATAAGAAAATTTGTTGAATTTCTTCTCTTTCCAAATCCTATAAAGAAGTCACAGAATCTTAATTGATTTTTACCTGTAATCTTGCCGCTCGAGGTTTATTCCTTTGAGAGCTTGATTGTGTACTTCTTTCCTGAAATTTTTAAAGTTGTCAAAAGTGTCAAATTATATTAGAGCAATATAATTGCTCTAAAATAATCATCGTTCATAAGCGCAAAAATATTTACTTTGATGCTTTAGCTCGAGTAAGTATTCTGCAGCATTGAATATTTTGACGTTTAAAAATAAAAACCACATATTAAAAAGAAAACAAACATTTCTGTAAAATTGGTTCTTTATTTAAAATTTCTGCAAAAAGTAGATATTGAAGATGGAGTCTTAATTTTCAAGAATTAGTTTTCTTTCTCCAATATTCCAAATCCTAAAAAAAAACCTCAAAAAGAAGACGCGGAAATCTTAGTTGATTTACCTGCGACCTTGCCGCTCGAGGTTTATACCTTTGAGAGATTGGTTTTGTTCTTCTTTCCTGGTGCCCTTTTAATGTGCAAGAGTGCTAAAATTATATTAAAATAATGTAAATTGTTTTAAAATAATTATCGCTTAAACGCGCAAAAATAATTACTTTGCTGCTTAAAGCGCAAGTGATTATGCTGCAGCTTTAAGCATCTTGCTATGTTAAAAGAAATAAAAACAAAATAAATTTCTTAAAGTAAGATATTACTTATTTTAGAATTTATTTTGTAAAACTTTAATTGTATAAAGTTTTCCACTTTTCCTCAATGCCGAAAAACGGTAAAAATCAACAACCATCCTCTTCAAGGAATTCGAAAAGAGGTAAACGCGGATCGAGAAAACTAAAGCTCGTTACAAAACCATCTCTTTACCAAAATTTAGTAAACTCACAAATTGTAAATAGACCAGTAGCAAAAGTTAAACCAACTGTTAGAAATATACTAGAGCCGGTACTCGTTAATAACAACAATGAAAACATCGACATTTCGATTATAGATCTAACAATTGAAGAAGCTATAGAACAAAGAATTTTATCTCAGCAAGAGGAAATCAGACAAATTGAATTTGAAAATAATGATATCGATATAATAAATTAATGAATTCTTAATGGCGCCTTTACTTGATGATATACGTGTTTTATTTGGTCGTCCTACCGGAATTATATTTCAATCGCCACATTTAACCGGAAATAGAGTTAGATTATCGATTTTTCCAGGAACACCATACAATTATATTTCGGAAGAAGATTTGCAAGTAGAATTTCTTCATTTTACACAACCAGAAGATCACATAGTTAATAATACTCACTATAGAATAATCGGTCAAATGAATGTAGTTGCTTTCGGAACAACTGTGACTTTTCTGGTAATATCAAAAGATACACCCTTCAACCATCCTATAGTTACCGGTGTTATAGGAAATATAACAGGTCAAGTTTTAGGATTATTGCCCTAAAAATAATATACGAAAAGGGCAAATGTTTCCTAGACTAACTAGGGTAGCTTCCGGACTATCTAGCGATCAATGGTCAGAAATAAACGAGCGATTAGAGAACTTAGAACATCACAATCAACAGTTAGCTATTTATTGCAAATCCGTCTATTGTCATTTAGAAAAAATTGAAAGACGAATTAAATTTTTATCTTCATGGTTACATGCTCTTAGTGATTCGAACACAGCATTGGTAGATTCGGCTATTGAAATAAGAGAAAATTTAACAGAACAAGAGAATGTGATAAGAGATCTAATTGACGAATTTAAATCTCTAAGTATTAAAAAGGGCATTTAAATAATAGAATGAATCCTTTCTGGAAAAATTTAACATTCAATAATTCTGAAGAACAATTGACAATAATAGACAATAGGATTCAATCTTTTCTTGACGATTACCTTAGGATAGCACAGTATGCGTTCTACTTAAGAACTCAGTTGGAAATAGCCTATGAGATAGTAGATAACCTTACTGACAGAATTCGTGATGAAACTGATAGAGACATGCGTTTGAAGGATAATATAAAAGAAATAGAGCAATTATTATCGGATCTTAAATTGTAACAAAAGATAACAATAAAAGCGAAACAAAAATTATCCGCGGTGGCGAAATACAGACGATACTGCCAATTTTTTTTTTGCATATGATAATAATTTACGAATAAAAAAAAAAAAATAATAAGCACATTACATGTTTAAATAATGAATGCGTGATGGCTGAAGCCATTTCTTTAGTACCACCCGAAGAAGTACTAATTTTGTCTTCCGGTTTAAGATCAGGAAATGTTAAATTAAAAATCTCATCCGACATATATTACAATTTTATTTCAGAAGATGCCTTAATCGGTTATCAAAGAAGGTTTCCCCCATACTATTATCCGATTGGTAACGCTTATCATCTTATTTTAGGCGAAGTAAACTTGTTCTTTTCGAATGTGGCTCTGACATTTTACGTAGTATCATCTCAAAGTCCTTTACAAGGACCTTATGAGAACGGAATTTTAGGGTCATCAGGATTTAGTGCATTGAGACCTAATTAATTTTTGCGACAACCTGGCGAATCAATTAAGAAAATCTTTATACCATAAAATAATATTTAATAGAGACAATACCATAATCAAAATGGCTGACGAAGACCCTCCTGCCCATCATAGCGGTACGACTCTTACCGCGAATATTACAGCTCCCACTATTAACCCAAATACTAGTGCAGCTATGGCGTCCGTTTTAGAGTGTATGACATTACAACAAAGCACTTATCATATTCCACATTTTGACGGTAAAAATCCCTCGTTAAATGAATTTTTACAAGATGTGCTAAACGGTGCTGTATTCATAAGCGAAAACAGTGAATCGGCTTTTATAAAAGCAGTTCTTGGTAAATTAAAAGGACCTGCTCGAGAAAGTGTTAGAGATAAAACCTTTGATAGACTCGACGACCTTATTACTCACTTAAAAAAACGTTTTGCCTCTACAAAAAAATACCAATGGTACTTTGAAAGTATCATTAATTTGCGAATGAAACAAACGGAAACAGTCAGTGACTATAATGATAGATTACAAGGGTTAATTAGCGGTGCGAAACATGCCCTTGGAGAAAAGTATGGTGCACGTTATCGACGCGTTAACGATGATGATGAAGATAATGATATATCTGTTAGTGAAATTATGATCAAGCCAATAATTGACTGTGCCCTTGAAGCCTTCATAAGGGGTCTTCCTGAGGAAATGTCAATTTTCGTTGACACACGAAACCCGAGAAACCTATCCGAAGCTTTTGAACACGCGTTACGCGCAGAAGAAAGACAACGGTATTCAGAAAGATCTAGGTCATCATCCTATCACATTTCTCGTACAGGAAATATAGACCGACCACGTTCGCCAAGTCCATATTCGCGACAGTTAGAGATTGGAAACGAAAAAAGAACCCGCGAACTAATTCAGGATTCTCGGTCAGAAAAAGTAAATGCTGAAACAAACAAATCAAATCTGATTCAACTCACACCTGAACAATTGGCCCAGTTTTACAAATCAATGTGGCCTCAAAAATCTCAGTCTGTTCCATATCAATATCCACAGGCTGCGAAATACCCGCAGCAGATGCAATTTCAAGCACCTGTTCAAACACCGCAGGTGATGTCACCATATAGAGGTGGCAACACACCCCCAAGGTCATTATCACCAGGACCTCAAACTAATTTAAACTCCCAACAGACTCGCCGCTCAGACGCGGTGGCGAGTCCGATCCTCCAGCGTTCGAAAACGGTACACTTCGCGGAGAATTCAGTAAAATCCTTAGAGTCGGAATTAGGAACGAAGACTCCCCAGTAGTCGAATTGACTGCTCCCGAGTTTAGACATCCAAAAATCAAATTTTTAGTTGATCCTGGATCAGATACTAATTTGATTAAACTGAATGCTCTGGACCCGGAACTAATAATTGCAGTCAAAAACAGCGCTGAAATTACAGGAATAACAAATCATTCCGTTAAGACTCTGGGAACTATCGAACTTACAATTCAGAAAAATCCAGTCGAATTCCACGTGGTTAAAAATAATTTTCCGATATCCACATCAGGTATTTTAGGAAGACCTTTTCTTCGTCAAGAGCAAGCTCAAATATCGTTTCGACATAATGCGTTAGTTACAATCTCGGATCCTATAACTCCTATACCCTTCGTAGATTTAGAATCACAAGAATCGAAAAAAAATTTGAAACCTGAAATTAAACCATTTGCTCGAATTCTCAGAATTAAAGCGAGGACTAGACAACCAATCGCGATCGACGTTTCTAACAAGGGCCTAAAAGAAGGTTATTTACCTCTAGTACCTACACCCGAAGGACTTTACCTTGGTGAAGCAGTGGTTACCAATACCAATGGTGTATGTCATGCAGTGGCTATCAATACCACTGAAGAGGATATTGATCTTGAACTAACTCCACAAGAATTAATACCTTTTGATTTCTGCAAGTTTCCTGGAGAAGAATTAACAGATTCGGAACTAGAGGAACTTCAGGATCAAAATGTTAATGGTTATTCTGATAGAGTTATAAAGGTTAAAAATGCCCTTTACGTTTCACATCTGAGCCCTGAAGAAAGAAAAGTTGTTTACGGTTGGGCAGAAGACTATGCTGACATTTTCTACTTGAATGGGGAACCTTTGTCATGTACCCATTTAATTCAGCATAGAATTCCAACAAGAGATGACAAAGTCATCACTAGAAAACAATACAGGTGTCCTCATGAAGCTCGAGAACAAATGGATCTGCAGCTCCTAAAACAATTGAGCTGTGGAATCATTGGTCCTTCGACTTCACCATACAATTCCCCAGTTCTTATCGTTCCCAAAAAACTCGATGCTTCGGGTCAAAAGAAATGGAGAGTTGTTGTAGACTATAGGAAACTAAACGAGCAAGTTATAGGTGACTCTTTCCCGTTACCCCATATAAATAGCCTGCTCGAAAAATTGGGCACTGCGCGGTATTTTACAGTTTTTGATCTAGCCATGGGTTTCCATCAAGTAGAAACACACCCTGACGATAGGATTAAAACAGCTTTTTCTACCGGCAACGCTCATTACGAATATAAGCGTATGCCCATGGGAATAAAGAATGCCCCTCCTACATTCCAACGATTATTAAATAACGTTTTAAACAGTATGCTTGATACGGAAGCTCTCGTATATTTAGATGATATCATTATTCATTCCGACACTTTAGAAGAACATGATAGAAGAGCTAGACGGCTTTTTAATCGCCTCCGTGAAGCAAACTTAAAATTACAACCTGACAAATGCGAATTTCTAAAAACGGAAGTAGCATATCTCGGTCATATAATCGGTCCAGAAGGGGTAAAACCTAATCCTAATAAAATAAATGCGATAAGGAATTTTCCCCATCCTACCACTATCAAGGAACTTCGAGGATTCCTTGGATTAACCGGTTATTATAGGCGATTTATACAAGATTATGCAAAAATATCAAATCCATTAACAGACCTCTTAAAGAAAGAAACTGTTTGGAAATGGACTGATGATCAGGAAAAAGCTTTTCGTCAACTCAGGAACCATCTTTGTAAAGAACCTATTCTACAATATCCTGATTTTACGAAAACTTTTAAGTTAACTACCGACGCATCTGAGCGTGCAATAGGTGCTATTTTAACTCAAGAATGCGACGGAATCGATTTACCCGTGGCTTATTTTTCAAAGGTCATAAATAAAAATGAACAAAAATATCCGAAAGCGGAAAAAGAATGCCTTGCGATCCTATATGCCGTAGAAAATTTTCGACCTTATCTATATGGTCGAGAATTTATTCTAGCTTGCGATTTCGAACCGATACACTGGATGAGTTATATTGAAAATCCAGGTGCGAGATTACACAGGTGGAGGCTACGTCTTCAAGATTACGTGTATAAATTCGAGTACAAGCCAGGTAAAATTAACAGAATTGTAGAAGCATTATCAAACAGTCCCATAAAAGAAAAAGACAATCAAAGCGACGTGACGACGGACGCAGATACAGATAAATCTACATCCTCGAACCTTAGTGCAAAAAGTGAAACTCTTAATCCTGATCAGATTCCAATGAACGTGTTAATAGATAAGAAACAATCCGTGCAATATCGAGCCTTACCCATAACGCGAAGCGAATCTAGCAAGAAGGATAATAAGGAAAAGTGCGCGAAAAAGGATTCTTCAAATAGTGAAAAGCCCTCTACTTCTGCAAGGTATAAGGAAAGGCCAAAAACAAATATTTTGAATCCTAATTATAAAAGAACCTTAAGTGATCCATCACAAGTTGTAAGAATGCGAAGACCCCTCCCTAAAACTCTCATAAAATCAACGATTCCTAAGCAACCCCTCTCCACAGGTAAAAATCCGCCGGGTCGACCTAAAGGTAGTACCAAGAGAGATGAACGAAAGGATCAAACATTTACCTTACCTCGAGGTACTAAAAATCTCGTCGATCCGAACGAGAGTTGTATTGCAAAAAGGCTAACTAGAGGAAGGGAAATTCCAAATCCAGAAACCCCTGTTTCTAGTGAAAAACCATCATCTTCTAGCGAAATAACAACAGATGAGGAATTAAATGAAGATTCTGATCCCCCAGTTTTCAGAAAAAGTCATAGCGGTTTCCCTAGTGTAGAAATAACCCCAAAACAGAAACAGGCGAGTCCAAAAATAGTAGGTTCCGAGGATCAAATTCAAACCACTATTCCTCTGTTCTCCCCAGCGAAAAACACTTATACAGACGTTTATGTAGATGGCGCCTGTAGTTTCAACGGAAGTGGAGAACCAAGAGCTGGAATAGGTATTTGGTTTGGTCATAATCATCCCTTAAATATTTCTCAGCGATCCAAGGGTCGACAAACAAACAATGCAGCTGAAATAGAAGCAGCAACTGTAGCCGCCTTAAAAGCTCAAGAAGCAGGAATCCAAAATCTGAGGATTAACACCGACTCAAAATTCTTAATTCAAAGTGTTACGGATTGGATCCCAAAATGGAAACTAAACCAATGGAAAACTAAGGAAAATAAACCTGTTAAAAATCGCATTGCCTTTGAAAAATTAACAAAGGCTTTAGAACCCTTAAACGTTGTCTGGGAACATATACCGAGCCATCAAGGCCTAACTGGTAATGAAATGGCCGATCAATTAGCAAAAGAAGGTGTCAATAAAGAACAAATCATGGACGATTTTGAAATCGAAGAAGAAAAAGAGGAAGAAATTTGTGATCTTGAAAATGTGATTATTAATATTGCTCCCCAACCGATTGGAAGCACAGAAGAAGAATCAGACGTCAAAGTGTGGAAAGTAAAAAGTGGGTTAGAAAAATCATTTCAGCAATTTGACAAGTCAATGCAAAATAGAGGATTCGATCAAACTAACCTAACATTAGCATGGGACCACGAAGGAATGGATAAAGAATTTACTCGTCCAGAATTAACGCATGTATCGGAAGGTGAAAATGACGAAGAACTCCTTGATACTCTAGAAGCCCTGGATCCATGCCAAAATAGTGATGTCGAAGATGATGCATTCACAGAAAGGATAAGAAAATTTTTGGACAATTACAACAAGCGCCAAGTTTCAAATGTTGAAATAGAAAATTCGCCGCGACCTTCGCCTACATTACCTGCTAAACAAATTGAAGGAAGACAGAGTACAGTACGTTTCAGGGACGATCCAGATGTCATGCATTCCCCCGCTAAGGATTATTCCCAATGGCAAGGATCAATATTTCAAACACCTGGATTTTCCGTCATTCCTGATGCTCAATCTACTCCATTTGTCTACATGAAAACAAATGGTTCAAAAATGGGAAAAAAATCTAGTGTTGTGCCACGCCGACTACAGGAAAAAACTAATGATAATGTGTCGGGAACAAAGTGTACACCCATAGAAAAATCTTCCAAAGGTGTAGGTATTCCGTATTATGATTCCCCATCTTTTTCTGATACTTGTGACGACAATGACTTTAAAATAACGAAAGACGTGTTGACTAAAAATAACGTAATTCAAAAATGGTCAGAACCATTAACATATGAAAGAGACAATTATGCTCATTTCATGTCAGAAGATTGTGAACCAGTTGATGCTATTTCAAAACTTTTAGTGGCAACCGAGAGAATCGATCTTCAAGAACTGCAGGAAAAACGACCAAAAATAGGTCAGATACTTATTACCCCTAGTGGACGATATTGTACCTATTCAATAATTGTTAAACAAAGACATTATGACGAAATTGACTGGCGAAATGTAATTCTAGGTTTGAAAAATCTTAAATTAGCTTTGAGCCGAGATACTCGATCTACATGTCGTATGGCAAATACAGGTGATTTGTTAGGTTCCCTTCCCCAAGGTAAAATGACAGAATTATTAACAAAAATATTCCGCGGTGGCGATATCATTATGATATTGTGCCACGGAAAAATTGAAGTTCCACCCCCAGAATTGAGGCCAAAAATTATTTCGGAATATCACGAAAGTCTACTAGCAGGTCACAAGGGGATAACGAAGACATATAGACGAATTAGAGAACGCTACCTTTGGCCTCGAATGCGAGATGAAATAACAGAATTTATACGAGGATGTCAGAGTTGCCTTCAAAATAAATTAGTTAGAGCTCGTACTCGTGAACCAATGATAATAACCGATACTCCTGCAGGCCCTTTTGACAAAGTATCCCTAGATACCGTAGGAAAGTTACCTACTACTCCAAATGGGAATCGGTATATTCTCACTATGCAAGATAATTTCAGTAAATATTGTATAGCAGTCCCTATTTCCGATATAAAAACAACCACAATCGCTCATGCAGTAGCTACTCATTTATTCTCTCAGTTTGGAGCGCCTAGATGTGTTCTTACTGATCGAGGAGGAAGTTTTATAAGTTCACTCATGAGAAAATTGGAAAGAATTTTTGGAGTTAAACAAATAACCACTTCTGGCTACAGACCTCAAACCAATGGAGCATTAGAAAGAAGCCATATTGAGCTGACAGATTTTATTAAACATTATGCTGAGGATTTTGACGATTGGGATCGTCTTTTACCTTTTGCGATGTTTAATTATAATACATCAGTTCACGAGGCAACTAATTTCACTCCTTACGAGTTGGTTTTCGGAAAACTAGCAAGAATTCCAAGTTCATTTCCCCAAGGACCAGAGCTTGAGACTTATGGATCCTATTTAAAAGAACTTATAACTAGAATGAGCGAAATTCAGGGAATAGCTGCCAAAAATCTTGTCCAAGCGAAACTAAAGTCTAAAGAATATCATGATAGGACTGCCCGCCCTCTAAAAGCGAAAATTGGCGACAAGGTGTTCGCGTATAAAGAAATCCGAGCGAATAAATTCGATAAGAGAGCCGAAGGTCCTTATACCGTAGTAGGATTTACTCAAAATAATAATGTAATCCTAGAAGATGAAAATAACGAGAGATTTTCAAAACATAAAGATAAATTAATGATGGCATATTGTTAATTAAAATCTTTCTCTTTTATCAGGTTGTGAAGAGATTGAAGCAAACTGTGTAAGGAGTACAAAAAAAAAAAAAAAAAAAAAAAATCAATATGTACTTAAGCGTTGAAAATGCCACCTGCCAATTTTGAGGATGAAATAGTGTTAAATGGAGAAGAATATATAACGCTGATGTCCCCAGATTTAATTGTAGACGAAATAGACGTATTACTATCTCTAAAAACAAAACACAATTTTATTTCTGTAAATCTTCTAAACGTGGAATATGAAAATATTAGTCATTCTATAGAGAAGATAGGAAATGAATTTCTTTTAGTAGTTGGAAGTGTAGAATTAGAAGTTAACGGTGATAAAATTTTCTTTCTAGTTATAGACCCTAATACGGAATCATCTTTTCAATTTAATTCTGCAATAATTGGAACTAAAACTGCTATAACATTAGGATTAGTTTCAAACCTAACTGTAGAATATTATCTTCAACATCCCGTTTAATTATTAGGTATATATATATATATATATATATAACTCAAAATGAGTGAATTTTTAGAAGTCTTGCTTCCCAATGTAGAAGATGTCCCTATTTCGGAAATTAGTCGGAAAAATCCACCATTAATTATCAAAAGATTATTAAAGGATTTCGAAAAATCATGGAAAATCCCAAGAACACTAGCTAATTTAGCATATAATGCCATATTGCTAGATTGTCTAAAAACTGCTCAAAATATTCGTGATGTTAGAGTTGCTGGTCAAACAATGATCATTTATGATGAATCCGACAATGAAATTCTCGAATCATTGACAGTAAAAGTATTTTCTGGACAAAGGACAATATTTCGATTAAAATCTGGTTTTATTTGTCTATATCCCAATCTCTATGCTATTCTAAGATCTATTAAAATCATAGATCCAAAAAGCCTTTTGTATAATTATGTAGTGTATGTTATTCTAAGCAGTAATACACTCACTCTTCAAATAGGTTTAGATATGGGTTTTTCTTCCTGGATATATTATCTAATAAACAACATGAATTGTTGTTTTAGGCCTTTACAATTTCTACCAGATGGTCAATGCTTACACGTCTCTTTCCCATTGTCTCTCCCATTCAAGACACCTATCCACAAAGCTAGGAAAAATAAACTAAACAAAATAGGAATAACTGATTTTCATGAAATACCTATAAATAGGAGATTTACAAGTTGTTTGTGTTCATGTTTTGATTTACCACCATTGTTTAAAGAAGCAGAAGAGTCAAAATATCAAATTATAAACATACCCTATCCTTGGTACTTAAAAGATGATTTCGAATATATAGACCATAATTTCATAGAACGTTACAATGAAAATGACTGGCGACAATCTACTATAGAAAGCTTGTTCGAAACTCACTTCAGGAAAGCGTTAGTCGTTGGAGGGCATTTTCGAACTATTACCTATTACGAAAAGGAACTCGGGATGTCAGATACGCATGTACGACCAAACGAGTGTGAATAGTATCAGTCCTAATGTCAGTATGTATTGGAGAAATTCAAATACAAACACTGTTTTCATTTAAATTCAATTCTAACATTTATTTCTTCTGTAAAAATAGGAGGTCTAAAACCCCATTCAATAAAAACTATCTGGAATATTTCACCACGGCAAAGAAAGGATGGAAATTCCACTAATAGGAGGCATTTTAGATGTGAAAAACTACATCGCCATTGGATTCAAGGTTATACTATTGCTATTGATGCTGATCCTGTCTCGCAATATCTACCTATGCTATCGAAAGATATCTAGCAGACGTAGAAGAAACAACAATTTTCCACCGCCTCCTCCACCTGCGCCTCATGTGATGCTCCAGGACAGAGTTGCTTTTGACGTCTCTGTCTGAATAATAGTCGATGCTGAATCCTGCTGCTCCTTCCAAAATTAAATGTGTCCTGCATCAGATCCAGCAAAAGACCCAGATTTCATTCCCGTTCAACAAAAGAGTCATACCATTGAAAAATTATCTTCAGTAGCTAAAAGAAAATTTATAATTACTCTCACGAAACTTTTAATTAAAATCAAAAACAATATTATAAAACTATACAAACCATCATCAAACAGGAAACCGAAGCCAATTTTTCAAAAAGAAATCCTACAAAAATAAAATAATAAGAAAAAGCAAAACAATAATGAATTAAGTGAATATTAACTATACGAACCAGTGCATATAATTTTCATCTTGTCAACATTCATCAACAATGCAGCGAGTTTTTGTTTGTTTTTCTACAAATAGTCCCAAAAATTATCCAAATACGATGCTGAACTCTACAACAAATTCCAGTTTTCCCCATTCAAAATAAAATATACGAGTCCCAGTTCTCTCCATCAATAAAAGAATCTCCGTGTGCCAAGTGTAGTTTAATAAAGAAAATGGCCTCTCAGTTCTAAAGATGTGAGTGGTAAAAATTGTGATCAGTGCAACGATATTTTGAAATGTTGACTACATGCGATGAAATTCTAAAAAAATAACTATGGTTAAAACAAGTAAAAGACAAAATTATTTTTTATATATACATGTATGATTCTTATACTCACTCTAATTGCTGCTACAGTCATACCCTAAGTTTAAATTTTCAGTTAAAAGAAACAAAAGCAGGGAAATTTTACTGGAAAAGGAGATAAAAAGTAATTAAAATGTTCTTTAAAGCAAACGTCATTTTTGCTATTAAAATATATATATATATATTTCCTCTCTTTATATGAGAATATGAGTGAATAAATGTATGTGAATGAATATATATGAATGAATAAATGTATGTGAATGAATATATATGAATGAATATGTGCGAATGAATATTTGTGTGTTGATGGTATATGTATATATATATATATAAAGTTTACAAATATAAAAATACAAACTATTCTTATCTATATGTGTTTAAAAAAAAAAAAAAATATATAAATATAATAATATATATATGTATATATATATATATAGTAAACTATAAACAAATAATAAACTTATTAATTATCAATTTAAAAAAAAAAAAAAAATAAAATAAAAAAAAAAAATAATAACAGTAAAATGATAAAAAAATAAAAAAAAATAGGGGGTAACAATAATAAACTTATAACTATTAAATAAAGCTAATAAAATAAAATAAAATAAAAATATGATATGTACAAAAATGTGTATATACATTAATCGTCGCTGCCATAAATAACGCGATACTCGACTCGGGCCCCCGTCGAATCAATTATTCGCATTTGAAGAATTACGCATAGTAATTCTTCAGAGGGGTTAGTAGGCCCAAAACACCAATCTAAAACGAAAAAGAAAGAAGACGGGAATTACATATTAAACATTTGAACATGTGCACGTATATGTGTATGTGTATGTATATGTGTGTATGTATGTATATATATATATTTACTAACATGGAGGGGGTGCGTCAGATTCCTCCTGATAAATTATGCGGTAGTCTGCATTTTCATTATCCTCCCCCCTTAGTTTTACTTTCAACAAGACCCCAATCACTTGCTCAAAACTACGGAGCTCAGGAAGGAGCTCAGGAAGGGGCTCTTGACGGCGCAGGAATGGTACCCAACCTAACCAATTAATAAACGATATATGACAAGCGATTAATAAATAAAAATAGTTAAAAATACTAATAAATAAAAAAAAAAAATTTCTTACCATCATTATCCTCTAACACAAGGTCGGGAGGAGTCCTACTCCCGCCCAAGCCTCGAGCTGCATGACCATCACCTGTAAAATAAAAATTTGAATAAATGTAAGTATGAATGTTAGAAAAAGGCGCACAAATGTGATATAAAAAGTTTATAAAGATAAAAATATCTTACCATTATCCACCCACGAAAAGAGATCGGGCATATCGGGCGGAGTTATACTCCGACCCAAAGCTTGGGCTGCAAAACCATAAGCTGTAATATAAAAATTGAATGAATAAAAGTATGAATGTCAGAAAAGACGTACAAGTGTTATACAAAAATTTATATAAGGATACATGTAATGATAAAAAAACATACCGTTATCTGCCCAACAAACAAGCTCGGGCATATCGGGGGGAGTCAAAGCCCTTGCTCCCTGAACATCATCTGTAAAAAAAAAAATAATAATAATGTTAATATAAACCCAAATGTGTATTTAATATATAATATTCATGACTCACCTTCGACAAATATGTCATCTCCTAGTGACTCTATGTCACTCACATCTGGAGACGTAACATTCTCCGATTCGTCTTCTTCTTCTGCCTCATCTGTAAAAAAAAAAAAAAAGAAAAATGTATATATATGCATATATAGGAACCCATAATTATGTATATGTTTTTCATCTAAAAAAAGAGGTTTTGTTACCTTCTAAATCTTCTTCGCAATTTCGTGACTCAATGTCACTTACATCCGGAGATGTAACATCTTCATCAGCTCGATCTATAAAAACTAAAGTATTAATATGCATGTCTAAAATTTATACACGTATGGGCTTTACGTTAACAATATCCTACCTGTTATAGGCAGATCATCACCTGCCAGGCCATTCTCTTCAGGCCAATCTTCACCTACCGGTTCCTCCACTAAAAATCCAGAATAAACCACAAAAATCAATAAATACAATTGAATTTAAAAATATTTCTCTAATATATATATATATATATATAATACTTACATGTGGGGGGCAAGATGTGCTCCTGACTGGGCGGGCGTGATGAGCCGGGGCTGCGATCGCGGGCTGCAATATTGCACCCGACCGTTATCCTTTCCTCCTCACCGCGCTCATCATCAGCATCGCTTGCACCTTCATATTCATTGGCCTTATACCAATGCCATCCGTCTGTAATTAAGTACAAATGTATATGTGTATGTGTATATATGTATATTTTTTCTTACCTTATTTTCTTATTCACAGTACTTACCCTCTTCAATCGTAAAGCGGTATCTAATACCGGTGTGGGAACACACAGCGGAAACCACCCCTCCTTCAGCTCTTGCTGTAAAAACTAACAAAATCTCTAGGTTATAAAGTTTTTTCGATTCATATATTAAAAAAAAAAAAAAAAAAAATTTGATTGATGATAATAGTGCAATTATATGAAAATTTAAATAAAAATTATTACTAAAGTTTAATAAAAGTTTTATTAAATAATTGTAATTTATAAAAATTATCTCAAATTTAATAAAAATTAATAAAATTCTATTTTTATTGTTCAATAAACAATTTCTGTTAAATAATAAAAATTATAACAAAATTTATTAAATTTATTAATAAAGCGCAATTTTAGAATAATTAATAATTTTTGGTAAATTATAGAAAAATTACCTGTTAATTATAAAAATTGTTAAATAAATAAAAAAAAAAGGGGGCATAAAATAATTAAAATTTTGCAATAATAATGCAATTATTATTCTTCCTAATTCGAAATGATTTCAAGTCTTACATAGATTATATTATATTCATCTATATCGGATTTCCTCAAAATTTCTATATAGATTCTATACTGTTAAGCCTATATAGAAATCAAATAAAAACTCCATATAGATTGTAGAACATTTGACCTACGTAAATAATACATTTAAGTCCTATATAGATTCTACATACTATGGCCTACATAGCGCATATATATATATCTTCTATAGAGGTCCTATATTACTTAGCCTACATAGAGGGGATATAGTCAAGCGACAGATTGAGCATTTGTCATTAGATAGGCCGACCGACATAGATCCTACATTGAACCAACTTTAAATTTAATTTTAACAATTTTTCTTCAAAGTAATAAAAATTATTATTGAATTTCGTAAAAATTCGATAACTAAACAAAAATACGTTAAAATCAGATAAATTTTGGTAAATTTTTATTGTTAAATAAACAAAATTATGGAATAAATAAATAAAAATAAATTTTTAAACTTCATTTTCTTGTAGTTCGTATCAATACCGAAATTTGATTACCACAATGAGACACGAAATTTTGAGATCTAAAACATGTAAATCGAGATTGAAAATTTTTTTTCTCCAAATTCAAAACATTCGAAAATTTATATAAAAAGGTACTGCCAGATAAAATCCTAAATATCTCGTAAACTATAAGCCTAATTAAAAAATGTCATTGATTTCAAAAAAAAAAAAAATTTTCAATTTAAAAAAAAAAAAAAAAAAAAAAAAAAAAAAAAAAAATTACAATAAAAACAATGTAATAATTATTAAAAATTTGTTAAATAAATAATTTTTCTAAATATTTATAAAATTATTATTGAGCCGAATATTTATTAAATGCTTTAATTATTCTTGCTAAATTTTAAATTATTATTGGAGATTTGTATTAAATATTAAAAATTTGTTAAATAAACAATTTTTTTTTTAAGTTAACAAAAATTCCCATAATTCTTATTAAAATAAATATTTATTAAATAATTTATAATTCTTGGTAAATTTTTATAAAATTAACTAATTAAAAACAAAAAAGATAAATAAATAAATATAAATAAATAAATAAATAATAATATAATAATTATTAAAGAAATTGTTACAGAAATAAAATTTTATAATAATAATATAAGTATTATTAAAATTTAAATAATTATCAAAATTTTATTATATGTACCAAATTTTATTATTAAATTTTTGAAAATTGTTAAATAAACAATTTTTTATATGTATAAAAAAAAATTGTTGCTAAAAATTTATAACATTAAATAAATTTATTAAATAAACAAAACTTAGTAAACTTAAATTTTTTTTTACGAAATTTCTATTAAATAAATAATTAATTAATAATTAATTAGTTAACTAATACATGTTGTTTATTAAATAAAAATATAGGAGAAATTCATTCATAAAACTCAGTATATGCACTGTGCATTTAAATCCTATATTGTGGTCACTATGTTCAAACCGTAAGCATGTATACTCTCTATATATATATATATATATATATATATATATACTGTGTACAAGGCATGAGCTGTGGCGCCGAGCTGTCTGTACGCGCACCCATCTAAATAGATGGTACCCATGCCTAATAGCACTTTGAATATATGAACCAAGACAAAAAAAATGCAATTTTAAATGTCAATTTATTTTTACGAACAAAGAATTTTTTATATAAAACATCAATAATAAAGTTGAAAATAATTACTTATTCTAATCAATTTTAATTTTACATTTACAAAATATTTTGATTAAGTAATTTTATATTGCTAATAAATTATAAACAATTAAAATTTTAAAGAAAGTTAAAAAAAAAAAAAAAAAATTATATATATTAATTATAATCGATTGTTAATAATTAAAAATATTAATTATATTTAAATTATGTACAATGTATGTTATTAATTTAATTAATAAAAAAAAAAAAAAAAAAAAAAAAAAAAAAGAAAATTAAACAAATATAATAATAGTAATAATAATATATTTTAGTTTTAATTTTAAAATATTTTTTTGTAATATAATGTGTCTGGGTTCATATTATGATCATCGCGCTGGAACTGTGTATACATGTATATCTATATATGCTGTCATCAAGTGTAAGATGCGGCGCCGCATCGACTATATACATACCCCTCCAAGAGCATGGAATATACATTTGATAGCATTTAGAAAGCAAATTCAAAATTATGAACGATTTTCATTTTGAAATATTTTTAAATTGTTTAATTAATATTTAATGATCAATAATAATTATTATTATAAATTAATAACAAAAATTATTAATTTTATTTGAAATCTATAAAAAAAATAATAATAATAATAAATAAATAAAATTTTTATTATAAACAAAATTAAAATTATTAAATAATTATTAAGATAAATAAATTAGGTTAAAAAAAAAAAAAAAAAAAAAAAATTTTTTATAATAATAATAATTATTATCTATTTTTAAAAGGATGTGTGTATTTGTTTACCGAGAATGAGATATATTTATCGATTGTTATAAACAATCAATAAATAATTCAATAATAGTAAAAAGAAATAAAAAAATAGAAAATCTTGAAACTTACTAAACCTCTCCATAAATTCTCTGCTGTTTTCCGCATTTCCAGCCATTTTTTTTTACTCTCCACCCGCACTTTTACACTAATTGTTTTTTTTTAAAAAAAAAAAATAGTTTTTTTTTAAAGTTTTTGCACCACCCGCACTTTTACACTAATTGTTATAATAAAAAAAAAAATATAGTCTTCCAAAGTTTTTGCACTATTCGCACTTTTACAATAATTGTTTAAAATAAAATCCTCCGATATCCACTAAAATTGTTCAAAATAAAATAATCCCAGAGATTTTAAATTTCACAAGCGCACTTGATCACTTCACGAAATGAACTGATTTGTATCAGCACAAAGACATTGATACTGGGTCCTATACTGTAGCAGTGCTTAGAAGAGTCACCAAGTAGACACAATATTTAGATTATATGTCGATATACAAAGTATAAGGAATGCTGTGGTCGAGACCATGAGTTTTCGGGGACGAAAACGGAAAAATCCGCGGTGGATTGTTACGAACTATCGTAACGAAATTATAAATAAAAGATAAATAAAATGATAATAAATAATTTCAAGAATAATTGAAAATTATTTAAGAATAAAATCTCCAAGTCGATGCCACAATGTATATAGGCATGTAATTTGAATCCCCGATAATCGCGCGCGTTGAGTGATACTCCACACACACAGTCTTATATTCTCGTTGCTTCTAAAAATGTATCTATGACTATGATATTATAATATAACTTTGTTAAACTGTTATATTATAATATATTATTTTATTCTATCTTATGTTATATTATTCTATATTATGATTTATACTATATTATATTATGCTATATTATAAACTATATTAATTATCTAATACCAATATTCAAGCTTGAATATTATAAATATATGCATGAAAAATATAATATAGTGTACTTACCTTATATAAAGATACTAAAATATTATTATAAATAAAACAATTATACTTTACTCATTTTTATTAGTAATTTGCAGTAATTAATTAATTAACAATATGCAAATTATTGTTAATTCATGATTTTTTTTATTAATAATGATAAATCGTATTATTATCATTGTTAATTACATTTACTAAAATTAATATTAATAATTAATCATAATTATTATTATAAACAATTGGATATATTACCAATACTATTTTTCTACTTATTAGAATCATCATTATCAAATATTATTTCAAAGAATATGCATTGTATATGCACGTATGCGTGTGCATTATTTTTATCGTGTGTACGTGTGTTCATAGTATGCCAAAGTGATATGCATAGATATGTGTATACATTGTTTGGTTGCACATTTCTACGCATATTATAGTAACCAACAATAATGTGATTATTATATTGCAATTATTATATTTACGAAAATGTATTATTTTATAAGAAGGGAGAAGAATCGCATATGTCAATTCTATCTATCTTTCTCTCTCTTTCTCACGCGTTCAGGTGCAATGAGTCTCGTAGCGTGGATGCGGTACACACAGACACGGACTCCCCATAGCCTGCGTAACGCATATGTGTGAGGCGCTTGAGGAGTATCGCGCGATGCAAACACTGCCTTCCTTCCCCTATTCTTTTCCTTATAATACCTTCAAATTAAAAAAAAAAGGGAAATAAAGATAGAATAATTGTTGATAGCTTAAATTGGAACATGTCACATTTTCCAAGCACATATAAACTCGCAACAATTAAGATTTTATTTTAAGAGGGTCAATTTTGTAAAAAAAACAAAATGCATATAAAAAAAAAAAAGAGAAGAAAATTTTTGAGACATGTATGTCGTGCATATATGTATGTGTACTAAGGTAAATGTACGTGTGTATGCGTAAAATGTATATGCATATATAAAAAAGGAAAATAGTTTCATTTTTAATATGAAAACGATAATCTGTGCAGAACTATGACCGCTCTGGAATTCAACAAAGGTTGCGAGTTATACTTTATTAAAAACACATATATACACTTACACATATGGAGATGTGCAGTTCCAATAGTGTCAACAAAGAAAAGAATAACAAGAATCATGGGTTCTGAGAATATCGATGGACGATGATCTAAGTTTTCTTATCGATACCCCTGAAACCCCCAGAATCCTTCTACCCCTGATTCACTAATCCCACTAAGTGCATCTCGCGATGCTCTTTATAAGCAGAAGCTCATAGGGCCTCATTGCCTATTCGTCTTCAGTCAATCACTTAGTACGTGTTACTGATTTTTGCATTATTTCTTTAAAAAGTGAACTTAGAGTTTAAACTGTGGAGAAAGCTCAATAATATACCTGCTGAATCACGATAGATTTTCGTTGAGCCAGGTAAATTAACAGCAGTGCTTAAATTTCTAAAATTAAAATTGCTGAATCACGATAGATTGTCGTTGAGCCAATTTTTAATTTTAAGAATAAGGCCCGTCTGCGAGCTGGCTCCAATTTAAATTCTATTTTCTTTGGGCGGACGTAAAATTAAATCGAACCTTGAACCGGCTGAGTCCCAATCGGTTGATCAGTACAGTGAGAAATTATTTAATAAATTATTTATAATTTATTAAATAATTTTTTGTTCTTAAAACCGGCCAGTCCGTACGGATTGTACCTGCGCCGCTTGTGTCTGATAGGGTACCGGTACCGCGTTTCGAGACGCGGAAATACGCATAACACCTTTCTTTCGTTTTGCCCGTTGATTGTGTGACGAGATCGCGAGAATTCTCCCTTCTCAACAAGCTCTCTCGACGGTAGTGTGTAAGAGAAATCTAGCCGTAAGTAATAAAAAACTGTATCGTTCCAAAAACATTATTCTTTACAAAAGAAAGCATATAATGTGTAATTTTTGCAATTTTTACTTTGATTTTTAATAAATTTTTGTAAACTAAAATTCCAATTGTTCTATTCAATCAAATAGACCTTTTTATTTGTGCTGTCAAAAATAGTGTGGATTTTCATCTCAAAGCTAAGAAACATTATTTACGATCTAAAGATTAAATTGGCAGTTTCGTCTTCTATCGGCGATATAATTAATCGAACCCACATAAAAATAAACATTATTAAGTTAAATGTTCATTTTGACTTTTAATGGCAACTTGGTTCCTCCGGCGAATAGAAAATTTTAAGTAATTGTTTAAAATTATAAAAATTAAATAATTAATTTTTCTCGTTCGTAACAAGCCTCTAGCACGTCGGATTTTCCAGGTAGAAATTTTCAAAAACTGACAAAAACGTGATTTTTGGGACTTTTACCCCCACTTTTCTTAAAATTCTGACGTGATGGGAGATTTTCGTTGCCAGACTTAATTACTCCCACACCCTTTGAGCTAGACTGATTTTCTTTTTTTTTAAGTTTTGTAAAAGAAAAAAGAAGTTTAATGGCTTTTATTTTAACTCGACAGAGTAAAAAATAGCCGAGTAATTGTTTATAACTAAAGAAATTACCTTTTTTTCTTTGTCGATAATTATACAATAAAATAATAAAATTGGATTTTTTTCTTTATGTACATAATAGTATCACTCTTCAAGATTAAAATGAAAGAAAAAAAAATTTAATTCACTCCATATCGTTCTGTTGAAATTAGGTTGAAAAATAACATGTTTTTAATTAACAAATGGAATAATTTATAAACTATTCATTCGATTGAGTTCGAAGTTTTTTTATTTTGTTCAGTATCGTGAGGGGAACATTTTCATGAAGTTTCAATCCGATCGTATTATTATTAATAAAGTTATTAAACAATTAAATAACTTTTTTTTTATTTAAAACATAAAAAATTGAGATAAATAATAATTTTTTTTACAAACTAATATATATTTTTATTTAGTTTGAAGAAAAATTTTTCACATATAAAACGAAATATATCTATACAAAAATTCACCGTGCAGCCTACTAGCGCATTATGCAATAGCCAGTAAGGTGAAGAAGTCTTCTGATAAGTTTCATGAAAATCGGTTAAAAATTAGCTGAGCAACATTGCACGGCGAGCGAAAAAACACGTTTTGAGAAAAACGCGTTTGAAGTTTTCAATACAAAAAAGTAGTTTTTTTAACTATTGCCTTGAAGACGTTATGCGTTCGAAAATAACTTTTGCACTAAAACCAAGATTTTCTATCACTTGTTCATAGTGCTTGCTACTGACAATTAATAAAATTATATTGACAAGAAAGCAAAAGAATAGAGCGATCTCGTGCGCATCGTTAACTGAATTTGGTAGCATTTGAAGTGCTACATTTATGTATACTGTAGACTTCAAATACTTCGAATTGTAGATTAATAATTTAGGATTATATTCTACAAATAGTAAATTAATTTTTAAAGCAAGAAAAAATTATGAAAAAAAATTTTTTTTACACAAGTTTCCCCCCTTAAATAAAAAACACTGGATATGCACTTGATAAAATACGGATATAAACAAAGTAGAATTCTAAAGAGTCTGTATAAAACCTTTTTAAAATTATTCCTTAGTTTCGCATAAAATTCCATATACCTTCAAATCGGTTATAGATGGGTGATTCTCCGCGTAGCGCACGATTTGGAGTCTGAAACTTTAAAAATATTTTTTTATCAAAATGATAAATATCAATACATATTTTTGAAGATAAAGTGTCAAGAAATAAATATCCATGGTGGGCCGGAAAAATTTTTTATAATTTTTTTAAACAAATTAAAAAAAAATTCTTTGCTTTTTGAATTCTATAAAATAGTTGAAATTTGATTTAAAATGTTTATGGAAATTTTTGGGGTAACTAACAAAAATGTATATATATAGCGCGAGCGACAATTAAAAATTTTGCTTTCGGTAATTTACGGAAATTTTCGAGGTAATTTATGAAAATTTATGCGGTAATTTATAGAAATTTAGGCTATATTTCATAAAAATATGTAAAGCATAAATTGCAATTAAAAATTTTTGATTTCGGTAATTTATGAAAATTTTCGCGGTAATTTAAAAAATATATATATAGAGCGAACGACAATTCAAAATTTTTATTTTGGTAATTTATGGACATTTATGTAATTATTTATTACTTATCTAATGTTTAATGTTTAAAACAAATTGCTTTGCTTCACTTTCTATGTGCACTTATAGACACTTCAGTGATACACGCCGTTCACGCCTTACAATGCCAAAAAGGCTATACCATGACGATGAGGCCATACCATGACGCACAAGAAAAACTGGGTTTTTCAACAATTTATTATCGACTTTCAATCTGTTTCATATGCATGTTATTTATATTCACTGAACTAATACTACGACACTTCAGTTGACATAAAATATAAATATTGATTAATTTTATTGAGAAATATTGGAAGGCCATGACGATTCTGTGATTCCCTATGCACATTTGATGCTTTCGATGTGAGAAAAACAAAAAAATTAATTCTGAAAGCAGTTTCCCTCTTAGTAATTTACGTAGGAGAGCTTATTGTTGCTTTTAACTAATGTTGAGTGAAGTTTCGATTTGATTTTTATGTAAAAAAAATGCTATTTTTTAAAAAGGCTATACCATGACGCAAAAACGAGGGACAAGAATTAACAGCAAAAAAATGAAATAAAATAAATTTTTTTTTTATCAAATGCTTTGTTGTTCATAATTCTACTAACATAAACAATACGAAACTATCAATAGTTTTTATATTGATTACTATATTTTACTAAAAATAACATTTTTTTATATAAAAGTGGTACTGGGGACAGATCATACCATGACGTTTTTGTACCTTAAAACAGCTTTTTAAGTAAAATTATAAGCTTTTAAATAAAAACGACTGTAGGCTTTTGTTTGTAAACATAGAAATTAGTTCTTTCCGTTGGATTTATTGCAATATGTGCAAACGATTTTTTAAAACATACGAGGGACATTAAGTTGTACGCTACGCGGAGAATCATCTAGATTTATATTGACTACCGTATATTAACCCTATTGTAAATTCGCGTTTAAGATCCCGCATAAGATCACTTATGGTTTCTCATATGAGATACTACATGAGATCTTACGAGAATCCTATATGGAAACTCATGAGACAAATCTCATGAGTATCCATATAGAATTCTATATGAGATCTCACATAGGATCCCACATGGGAATATGTAGTAGTTATTTAAAAAAAATATGAGACATATTTTAGATTTTAAACACAAAATATTGTTGCTTTATATAAAATGAACTCAAAATTTTGTCCGATTTTACGTATCTCTTACCGTTTTTGAGATTTCCTTATAAGATTTCTTATAGAATCTTATATAAGAAACCATAAGCGATTTTACAAAGGATCTCACATGGGAATTAACAGTAGGAAATCTAATAAAACCAGTATGATAACCTTATACAATATCACTTAAATACAAACCGGATAATTTATAAAATAAAAAGATGTTTTTTTATTATACTTAAAATATAATTGAAGTGGCAAAGAAAATTTTACTTGATAGAATTCACAACAAGCCAGTTACCCGCCAAAGTCTTTTAAATCAGTATTAAAACCAGGCTGAAATTGTATATGTGCCAAAATGTTATTTCATTGTGATATGTAGAAAGCGAATTGATTCGATTAAAAGGCATCTCTAAACCTTCAATAATTTATTTTATTGTTTTGAAAGGTTAGATAATTAGAAATTGATTCCCTAAAAAGTCTTGTACTGTCGTAGGTTAGATCTCCGGTTACGATAAAAATATTTATCCTTGAATATGTGCCTGTTTGATACTGAAAAGTAATTTATTAAAAGAATAATAATCAGAAATTTTAATAATATATTAATAATGTAACAATTTATTATTTTTTTACTACTTTTATTAAAAACCCATGTTTGTATCTGGTAAGATTCAGAATTTTAAAAATTACCTTCTTTTACAGATATATTGAAAGCGGTTACTGAGTCCAAGTCAATGTCAAATAATTCAAAAATTGATTCAAATATTAGTTGTTTACCGTCAGTTCCTGACTTCACTGAAGTTGAAGAGAAAAGTTGTTTAGATCCTGATGATTCGGATAAAAATAGTAACTCGATTCAGAGTATAATTCTTCAATTATCACCGATTAATGACGAACATTTGAATATAGAAGGAACGGATACATATTTAAAAAGTCTACATGTTGATAATGGTGGTATGTTTTGCATGTACTTAATAAATAATAATTGGTATAAATTGTAGCTATATATGAGACATTTGACAATTTCCCCAAGTTTCAGTTTTTTTTCGAGAAATCGTTTTTTTGACTTAGGACATTAACCGTGAAATGCCTCATATGCTAAATATTTTGTTTGTGAAATGAAAATGTAATTCAAAGAAAATTTAAAGAGATAAATTTGACACAAATTTCAAAATCTATTATTTGAATATAGTTTTCCATATCCCAGTAAAAAAAGGTTGACATCACGATATTTTGGTGCTATATGGAATTATAAGATGGTTTTACATGGACAACTTTTATGACTGGTTTATATAAGAAATATCACTTAAAATGAGACATTTTATTCTGGTGGATTTGTTCAAGCGTATTTTGAGCAAGTTCGCTTAGAAATCACTTAACTTCGCTTAACTACGCTTAGAGTGAAAATTTATCGATAAATTGTAAAAAAATTCCCAGACAGCACAAAAACTTACAACAACCTTGCAACATTATAAACATGCCAGGTTCCCATTCTCGACTTGCGTGCGTAAAATCAGGTTTCGAATCCCCATACGCCACAAGATTCTATCGTATAATATTAAGTTAACATAAAAAAATATAATGCAAATAAAAAAAAATTAATAAATAAAAAATTTTAATTTTTTCCTTTTGTGATTTCAAGCAATATTGTAAGCATGCAGCAAGCATATTGTAAGTTTGTGTTAACCACATATGAACCTTTTATTGCAAGCTTACTGACTTCCGGTTTGATGGCGGACGCGTATAGTCGTATGAAAGTTGTGCGCAAGTTTTTAGTGTCGAAATAATAGTGTAGACGACACTGTTTAATTAAAAAGGTAAAGCGAGAAAGATAATAGTTCAAGTATATCGTTATAAAAAGTGTTTTCTGTTTTTGCGGTGAAAATATCACAATTAAAAGTGTTGGCATTGAAGTGGTGGACCAAAAGTGAGGTTAGAAAGTAAAGAATGAGTGACGCCAAGGACATGGAGATTAGTGGCACAGAATCACGACAGATGGCGGGTAGTGTAATTTGTAATCAAGCAAATAATAATGTAGAAAGCAGTCAGAGGGCTTTAAGATCGGTGAACAGGCAAAAAAATGTAAACATCGCAGATAAGGAAACAGAAGGCCAAAAAAAGGGAAGAGGCAGACCGAGTAAAAAGCAAAAAATGGAAAAGGGAGACCAAAGTTTAACAAATTTTTGGTATAAAAATGAACAAAAGGAAATAAGTGCGAAAGAAAAAGGCTCAGACAATGAAACCACCAACGGTGAGACAGATGAGGCAAGTGATAATGATTTTGAAGATGAGTTTACTGAGGAGATGGAATTTTCGGAAGCTGAAGAGACAATTATGGAAAATAATCAGGATCAGGATAAACAGAAAGAAAAAGAGAATGAATTCGAATGTGTGGAAAATAAAATTTTAGAGGAAAGAGAATGGAGAGAAAAATGGGAAGCACAAATGGAGGAAAAATGGGAAAGAAGGATGGCTGAGCTCGAGCAAACTATAAAAGTTGGCCTAGAAAATATAGATTCGGGCAATAAGAATTGTGGGGAATGTAAAAAACGAATGAATCATTATGAGAAGATACACAATGAATTAAAAAAAGAAATTCAGTTTCTAAAGCAAAACTTAGCTGACAAGGAGGATGAAATTGACAGTTTAAGAATTCTTACAGAAAAAACAGTACAACGAGAAAAACAACTAAGAAACCAGCAGACGAATGTAAAAATGTATAGTGAGGCGCTAGCAATAGAAAAAGGAAGTATTCAAGAAAACATTGACACTGATAAACAGAATGAAAGAAATCAACCTCCGAAAGGCTTTAGTGGAGAAATGTGGGAAGAAGAAAAGAAGATTAGATGGGAAAGAAAGAAAAATATTATAGTGAAGGGTTTGACCTTATTGACTAAGGAACGAAAAGAAGAATTCGAAAAGTGGACAGAAGAAATACTACAAATAAAAGTGAAAGTTAACCACCTAGAAAGGGTACAAGAAGGATGGAAAATCAAGCTAGAGGAATGGGCAATGAAACAAGAGATAATGAGAAAAAAGAAAATGTTAAATTTCTTAGGTTGGGGTGTACAAATTAAAGATGACTTTACAGAAAGACAAAATACAGTCCAAGAGTGGTTAAGAATGGAGGCAAAAGAATGGAGACTAAGGGGAAAAACGGCAAAAGTGAGATATCAGAAATTAATGGTAGATGATGTATGGCTAAAGTGGAACGAACTGGAAGGAATCTTACAATTGAGTGATAGGAAACAGGGGTCTAGATTTTTTCGTGCAGAAAAAAGAAGTAGAACAGGAGTCTTGTGAACTACTAATGGTGCAATACAATTCTCAGGGAATAGGGAACGTGAGGAAAAACTGGAACCTATTGAAAGATGCAGATATTTTAGTAATTCAAGAAACCTTTTTGGAAAAAGAAAAAATGGATAAAGTGACTAATACACTGGATAAAAAATTCAGCTGGAGTGGCAAAGCAGCTGTGAGAGGTAACTCAAAGAAAGGCAGAGCAAGTGGGGGTCACTTGGTGGGAATAAAAAAGAACCCTGATGTTGAATGGACAATAGAAGAGTGGGATTTCGGACTACAGATAAATTTAAATAATAAAAATGGAAACGATAACTACACAGTAATAACTGGATATAATAACAAGTCGTCAAATTTTAAGAAATTCATTGAAAAGTTAGATGAAAAATTGGAAAACCTTGAGGGTAGCAACAAAAAAATTATAATAGCTGGCGATTTTAATGCGAGAATTGGGGAAGGTCAAGGAGTGGCTGAATGTGGACTAGAGGAGGTAAATGAAGTTCCCGCAAGGAAATCCGAGGATAAAGAAATAAGATCGGAAGGTAAGAAATTATTGCAGTGGTGCGAGGAGAGAGCAATAATTATTATGAACGGCAGAATGGAAGGTGATATTGAAGGGAAGATCACTTGTATTGGTCATGGCAGTGGTCTAGGTAGTGTACTAGATCTTGTTCTAGTCAAAACGGAGGAACAAAATATACCTGATTGGTTCAAAGGTCTCAAAGTGTCTGCACAGGAAGGATCGGATCACTTACCTATTCTTTACAGAGTGAGTTGGGAAAGCAAAAATAGGACACAAACTAAAACAATTCATGTCAAAAAGAAAGGCAGATTGCGATGGAAGAAGGAAAAAGAAGAAAGTTTTAGGGAAGCATGTAAAGCTTCGTGGGGATCACTGCTATTAAATGAAAAAGATCAAGACATAGAGAACAGATGGGACAAGATTAAACGAGTTATACAAGAAGCGGCCAAGAAATCAGGAATGTATAAGAAGGGAAATAAAACAGGAAATAATTATAATGGATGGGATAATGGACAATATAAAGAAATGAGAAGGAAGTTATTTAAATTGTTATATAAATTCAGAAAAACAAGAAACTGGAAGAATAAGGTTGAATATATAAAAGTCAGGAAAGCCTTGAAGAAGTTAAGAGAGAAGTTGATAAAAGAATGGCTGGAAGATAAGAGGAGAAGAGTAGAAAAAAGTCGTAACTTGACAGAGTGGTGGGAATCCATGAGATGGTTTCGTAAAAGAAGAAAAATAGTAGAGAACAGTATCACGAAAGAAGAATGGGCAAGACATTTCACAAATTTACTAAATGATGCGGAAAATTTAATTGTTGAAAATGGAAGAATCGAAGAAATGGTCGAAAGTGAAGAAATGCAACATCAAGAAGAGAAAAATGATGGGATCCATAATGCCGTTCCAGATGAATATAACGAAGAAATCAGTTTAGATAAACCGATAGAACACGAAGAAATAATAGCAGCTTTAAGAAATTTAAAATCGGGGAAAGCAGCTGGAGAAGATGGCATCAGTGCAGAGTTCCTGAAAAATCTACCAGTCGAAATATTTACGGAAGTTAGTGAGGCAATTAAGGAGATATGGGAGAAAGGCCAGTTAAAAAACGAATGGAGGACGTCCATGATTTTCACCATTTACAAAAACGGAGATGTTAATGAAACTGGAAATTATAGAGGAATTTCTCTACTGGACATTGGATACAAGATATTGGCGACGATAATGGCAAATAGACTGAAGAATTGGTTAGAAGAGAATGAAGTCATATCAGAAGCACAAGCGGGGTTTAGAATGAAAAGAGGAGCAATGGAGCAAGTGTATGTATTAAATACAATTATAGGAAATAGGTTGAAACAAAAAGGTAAGAAATTATATGTAATGTTCGTCGATTTTAAAAAAGCATTTGACCGTTTAAACAGGGAACTATTATGGAAAAAAATGGAAAGGGTAGGTATAAGGCTGCAGTCCCATGGCAGCGTTTTGCGTTGCGTTTTGTCACTAGACCATGAGTGTAAACATAGCAAACATATATCTGCATCTCTTTTACACTCATGGTCTAGTGACAAAACGCAACGCAAAACGCTGCCATGGGACTGCAGCCTAAAGGGTAAGTTTTTAAAAATGACTCAGGAAATATACAAGGAAACGTGGAATAGAGTTATAGTGGGAGAAGATGAGACAGAAAAATTCGAAACTAACAGTGGAGTAAGACAAGGGTGTCCCTTAAGCCCGATATTATACAACATTTTTATGAATGATTTAGAAGACGACTTCAAAAGAAAAAAAGTTGGAGGAACAGCTTTTGGTACAAGTGAGACTAAAGGTTTAAAAATATATACACTTTTATACGCTGACGATGTGGCATTAATAGCTGAGGATGGTAAAGCACTACGGGAGATGATGATAATTTTGGAAAAATGGACGGATCGAAACCTTATGGAGGTGGATACAAAGAAGACAAAGATAATGGTATTTAGAAGAGGAGGAAGAAGAAAGAAAGAAAAGTGGACTTACAAAAAAGAAGAAATTGAGGTTGTAACAGAATTTAAATAACTAGGATTCTGGTTTACAACAAAAAATAGTTACAACACTCAACTAAAAAAAGCAGCAGGGAAAACTCAACAATTAGTAAACAAAGTATGGGGCGAGTTAAAAAGAGCAGGTGTGACAGATCTTAAAAGAAAATTATTTTTCATGGACTCCACAATTAAGGCAGGGGCGATGTATGGTGTTGAAGTATGGGGCTGGGCAAGTTGTGACATAATTGAAAAAGTACAGGGAAGGTATGTGAAAGCAAGCATGGCTTTGTCGAGGAATACACCAGATTATATTTGGAAATTGGAGGCAGGCAAAAGAGGTATAGCAGTGGAGGCTTGGAAAAGAGCAGCGAATTTTGTTTTAAAAGTATACAAGATGCAAGAGAAAAGATGGCCCAGGAAATGTCTAATGGAAGAATTAAGGAACATAAGAAATGGAAATGCATCTAAGTGGGGTGAGAAAATGATAAGTTCCTTTGAAGAACTTGGTGATGGACTCGTTGTTCAGATGTTATTGAATAGAAGGACAGTTGAAGAAATCAAGACAAGGATAGAGAGTTTAAGTAAAATAAAATCGGATCAAGATTTACAAAAGGATTGGATGAAAGTAGACAAATCATCTTTCTGCAACTACTTTGCATCTATAAAGAGTAATGCGGGAATTGAGAGTTATTGAAAAATTAACATTTGAAAGAAAAAGAAACTTGGGCGAGATGGAGATGTGGAAACGTAGTAAAAGAGGATAAAAAAGGTTTCAATAACAATAATTGTAGAGGATGCAACAAATTCAAGGAAACCTTAGAACACGTAATAAAATGTGAGAAGATTATGGAAAAGCTGACAGTAAAGGTGAGGAATTGGTGGCAGAAGTGGAGAGGTGAAGGCACAGAGGAAATTTGGAGAAACAATTTATTAGAAAGTTTAAGAATTTGTAATAATAAGGAAATGTGTGTAGGTTTGTGCGAAATAGAAAAAGTGCTTAAGTGTAGTGAGATTATATGATGATTAATGTATTTTGTAAGAAGGCATGGAGGATGTAAAACAATTGTAACACCAAAGACTAATAAATTCTAATTCTAATTCTAAAAATTCTATTGCAAGCTTACATCAAGCTTTTATTGAAAGCTTATAACAATATTTCATTGCAAGATTGCGGCAACATTTCTTTGAAAGCTTGCAGCAACATTTCATTGCAGGCTTGCTAAGGTGGGACATTTTGTTACTTGAGGCTGTCTTGCTGGAAGCTTGGGAACCTGGAATGTTTATAATGCTGCAAGGTTGTTGCAAGTTTTGGTGCTGTCTGGGGTATATAAAAGTGAAAAATAAAGGTAAATTAGTGTTTATACATATGATTTGTGGAAAAATTGTGATAACCCTGGCGTATTGTATGCAATGCGAATGCTCCACGAAATTCGCGGAAAATTCTTGGAACACAAGGTTGAGATTGAAATTCTGTCTAAAATATATAAAAAATGATGAAATTGATAGTATAATTATTAAAATCAATAAGTTTTTTACATTTTAAGTTGATTATTGTTAAATAATTACAAAAATTTAAGGAGGTTCATCCCAAAATCGATTTTCTACAGATTTTTTTAAAATTTTTAAGATGTATTATTGACATCACTTTACATATGTTGTTAAAATTTTATTGAATTTTACCGTATCGTTTTCAAGATAAAAATTGATAAAGTTTGAAGTTTTACATGGGAACAGTGAAAAAACATGAAAAATGACCATGTTTTCATTAATTAAAAAAAAACGGTTCTACAGATTTTTTTAAAAAACTAATATGTTTTAAATTATGAGTTTTAACAGCTTTTACAAAAATATGAAATTTTTTTACCGTTTGGTTGTGAAGTAAATGTTAATCAAAGTTAACAACTTTTGAACTTATCCCATGTAAATAAAAGAAAGAAGAGGAGAAACGGCAACATAACCTCTAAATTGGCCAGTGGACCTCAACTTTTATGGACTATAGCTGTCGGTTTGAAACTTACGGAAAACCCCCAAAAGAATGAGTACCGCTTGAAGGGATGAACCTCCTTAAGGTTTTTATTAAATTCAATCTATTTAAGTTTATTATCAACATTTGTCGATAAAATCAATAGAGACGCGCTTTTTAGCAAGTAGGTGGCAGCACTCTTTTTTTCTTTTTAAATTTTTTCTGAATATTTTAATGAGATTGATGAAGCAAGGCATGTACCCCCCCCACTCTAGCGGCCACACGAATTCATCTAGAGGGCTGAAATTTGGTACACATATGTATTTTGGCGTGTAGATTACAGAAAAAATATAGCGAATCTCCTAGAAATTGATTATTATAGCGTTGTCAAGGAAAAACCATGAATTTTTAAGAAAAATCCCTAAAATTGACTATGTACCCCCCCCCTTGTGGCTACATCTTTTCACATAGATAGCTCAAAATTGGTACACTTATGTATTTTTACGTAAAAATTACAGGAAAAATATAGCGAACATGATTCGGATCGATTTACATAGCGTTGTCAAGGAAAAATAAAAAATTTTGAAAAAAAGCGTTTAATCCTCCTAGCGCACAAACTATTTGACCAAGACAGTTCATATTTGGTATACAAATTTATACATTTTTACGTATTTTTACGTGTAGATTATAGTAAAAATTTAATAAAGATGATAGATAGTTATTTTAATTGAGTTGTTTTGAAAAATAAAAATTTTTTAAAATGTGGTTTTTACACTTTAACCCTCTCAAATTTTAGGTTTAAGGGTACGGAACCCTCGGTTTTAATGCGAGTGTAACTCGCACTTGTCCGATTTTTTCTTATCAAAAGCTTACAAGCTATCAAAAGCTATCAAAAGTTCTTATTTATTAAATGGAAATATTGGTAAAAAATGTATTATTTTATAAAAAAAATTAATATTTTCATAAAAAATATTAGTTAAAAAAATGAATTTTTTTATCAACACTATTGTGTTGTTTTTTTACTAATATTTTTGATAATATATTAATTTTTTTTTGATAAAATAATACTGTTTTTCAACACTATTTTCGTTTAAAATTAATTTTTTTAACAATATTTTTGATGAAAAAATTCATTTTTTATACATTTTAGACAGAATTTCAATCTCAACCTCGTGTTCCATGAATTTTTCGCGAATTTCGTGCAGCATTCGCATTACATACAATCCGCAAGGGTTATCACAATTTTTCCACAAATCATATATATAAACACAAATTTACCTTTATTTTTCACTTTTATATATTTTTTTAACAATTTATCGATAAATTTTCACTCTAAGCGAAGTTAAAAAGAAATCGCTAAAAATACGCTTGAACTAATCCGCCAGGGGGGTAATTTATTTATTGTATTATAATGAATGTAAATGAAATAAATAGCGGATTAGCTCGCCGGATCAGGGTTCGAATATATTTTACACCTCGTTTACAGATTTAACAAATTTGTATTATTACTTAAAAAAAACTAGATATATTTACAATATTTACATATAGAATTTAAATAATAAAATTCTATGAGATATGATCATAAAAGACATCGCAATCGTATACGTATTCGTAACAGTAAAATAAAAAAAGACTAGACTTAAACTTGATATTTCATCGAGTTTGTAAGAAAAGAAAGGATGCGGAAAATGACCGGATAATTTACTTATTATATTATACGCGTAAACGACAAGTTTTATTATTACGATAAATTAAACGGAAGATTCGCGAGAATCAATACTCCGCCCTCGGAGTCAAAAGAACGAAAGTTCGACGTGGATCTAGACACTGAAACGATGATGGATGAGGGATCCTAGAAATTATGTTAAAAGAACAAAAGAAAATTCAAGACGTTAAAATCAACTATGAGAATCTCATAGCTTTAACCTTGGAGAATCTCCAAGTCAAATCCTCGCATCGAGGTTGCGTATCGCTTGTCTTCCCAGAGAATCTCTGGTGTGCCTCGTATCGAGGCTTCGGATCGAATGCGAAAACCGAAGCAAAGCCACCACTTTTATACCCGTCAACCGCTTGGGGCTCCCGGTGGGGGTAACTTGCAAAGCTGCTCGGAACTATACGAATTTGAAAGTGGCGACGCGCATGGGAAGAAAGAACGCGCCGGCGATTTTTGGTGTGAACACTTGGGCCTTTCTTCACCGTCCGTGCGCCCGATATAGACAAACTGGTATTCTTTTCACGTATGATATTTGATGGTGAATTCGCGCGGCCTTCACCTGTCATTATTTTATAATTCTTCCCACGATAATTCGCGGTTTCGATTAATATTTCTTACAGTATTAATATTACCTACAAAATGCAAATTGTGTAAAAAAAAAAAAAGTAAATATTTCTTAGCTTATATTTGACAGTAGGAATAAATGTACAATGAGTAACTCTATTTTCTCTTTCGAACGGTAAGTTTCTGTTTTTATCGATAGTGGATATAAAATTAATCGCGCGAAAATGTGATTTATGTAGTCAGTGTATAAAAGAGTGCGTTTGTTTTAACAGTAAACGAAATATTTATTATTTTTTTCACCCTGCATTTATAACTGAGTCATTTTAAATGGTATTTCTTATCTAAACCAGCCATACAAAACTTTTTTATAATTCCACGCGGAAAAAACAAAATAACCATTTTAGCACTAAACTGCTTTATCCTTTAATAGTATGTAACGTCGTTTACTTATCGATGTATGAAATAATGCTTTTTTATAATAGTATAGTATAGTATAGTATAGTACTTAGATAGGTAAACGAAGTTACATACTATTAAATGATAAAGCAGTTTTGTCCTAAAATGGTTAGTTTGTTTTTTCCGTTCATATAGCACCAAAATATTCTATATGAAAAAAGTCGAATTGTTGCACGGAACCTTCAGTTTTAGAGCAAGTACAACTCGCACTTGTCCAATTTTTGTTAAGGGAAGCGACCGTTGAAAATTTAACCTTTTAAAATTGAGGCTCTTTCAGGTTGTCAATTTTTTTCCAGTTAATATTGAGTATTTAAAACTGTATTAATTTATTAATAATTTTTAAAATAAAACTCGATATTTTCAAAAACAAAAAAATTAAACTTCTGTCATAATTTTTATTATTTTTCATTGATGATTTTTTTATACATTTTTTTCAAGATTCTGAACAATCAATCGTATGGATTTTGAAAATATTCAATTTTTTAACAAATAAAATATTTGAAAAATAAAACTTTTTTTAATTTTAATAATTCGCAATAATTTTAGATCTAAAATAATGCTTGAAAAAAAATTAACATTCTTTAACAACATCAATTTCGATGAGTTAAAATTTCACTGATACCTCCCCTTAAGGTGATCTCTAATAATAATACTTATTTTCTTAAAACTCAAAGATAAAATTAAAACACGTTTAAAAAATGAATCATTAATTTAAAAAAAATTTCGAATAATGATATCTATTTCATTTATTACTAAATATAAAAGTTGTAAATTTTAAAAATTACCTTTTTACAGATGTGTTGAAAGCGGATAATGATCCTGAAACTTCGTCAAATAAATCAATAATTGATTTAAATATTAATCGTTTACCGTGTATTGCTGAAACATTTATCAATGACCTTGAAAAAAAAAGTTTTATAGATCCTGATGATTCGATTAAAAATAATGATTTGGTTGATAGTATCTCTTTTAACTTATCAACAACCAACACTGATCGTTTGCACTCGACTCCTATTCCTAAAGAAACTTCCCATATTGAATTAAAAGATTCATTATTACCAGAAAAAGAAGCAGATAATCATGGTATGTATTATAAATTAATAATGCATGAACGTTTTAATAAAATTAATTAGTTTAAATTTGTTAAAAAATTTTATTTTTATATTCATTATAACTTATTTCTGTATGACTTTTATATACAATTTATTTTTTTTATTTATGTTGTTCAATTTTAATATTTTTTAGTATAATTTACGAAAATCGTAATTCGTATCGTAATTAAAATCTAACGCATCCCTACAAGAAAATATACATATTCTTGCGCAGGTTCATGTACAAGTACTTCTACATGAACACGTTTATGTCCATGTATAAGATCTTGTACATGGATTTTCAGCAGGGATGAGAGCATTATAGGTATAAGTAAATTGAATTATAAAGGTTTTCTCTTTTTTTTAATTTTAGTTGAAAATACTTGCGATGTAATGCGGAATTCAGTTGATGAAGAAGAATTAAATCTTTCAAGCTTTGGTATTTACCAGGATAAAAATTTTAATGATTTAAATTTATCAAAAATTGAAGACACACCCGTAATCAGGACTTTAGAAATATTAGAAAAACCTTTAGTAGAAAGAAAACAAGACCACTTTACACATTGGAATTTCGACAAAAGTAAGAACTAATTTTACATTTTTTTTAACTCATATCATAGGTTTTTCCCCGGTTTTAAGAAATATATAAAACATTTAAATAATTTCTTATAATTCTCACTTTTTTTAATCATGAAATTTTTATACATTTGCGAGGCCTTAAAGACGTTTAATTTATTGTATTAAAACTAATGTTATATACAAAATGCAAATTTTGTAAAAAAAAGTAAATATTTCTTAATTTATATTTGACAGTAGAAATAAGTGTACAATGAGTAACTGTATTTTCTATTTTGAACGATAAGTTTCTGTTTTTATCGATAGTGGATGTAAAATTTAACGCGCGAAAATGTGATTTGTGTAGTCAGTGTATAAAAGAGTGCGTTTGTTTTAAGGGGGGAGGGTATGTTATTTAAATTATTTTTCTTGCATTTTTTTTTATTTTTTTAAATGAATGTATACCCAAGAAGCACGTAATATATCCTCAATATCAAGGTAATATTACACGTGAGATTCGTAATATAACGCTGTAATATTACAGTAATCTTACAGTAATCTTAAAATGTCCGCCTCAAGGTAATATTACCGGGAATATTACTGTAATATTAACGGTAATATTACAGTAATATTACAGACTGATTTGAGTTGTTCATAAAGCATAAAAAACGTAAATATATTATAAGTCAATTTGGCTTGTTGGTAAAACTCTGGACTCGTGTGCTTTGAGTTCGGGGTTCGATTCCCTGGATGGGTAGATTTTTTTCGTAAAGAAATGTTCCCATAATATTACTGTAATATTCTCTTGTAATATTACCTTAATATTACGGTATAATATTACTGCAATATTACTGTAATATTACCTTAATATTAGCGCGTAATATTACAGTAACATTACCGGTAATATTACCTTGAGGCGGACATTTTAAGATCACTGTAAGATTACTGCAATATTACAACGTTATATTACGAATCTTACATGTAATATTACCTTGATATTGAGGTTGTATTACGTGCTTCTTGGGTAATAATTCAAGAATATTGTGTAAAAATTTCAAGCCGATCGGAGCAAAATTGACGGAGTTATGAGCATTTGAACATTCAAATGTCAGTTGCTCCGCGGGCTGTGTTTTCGTATAATTTGAATTTATTTTGTGTTTGACCTTTTGCGGACATTTCTGAATGTTTACAATAAATTAATCACTTTGCATTTATAACTAACTCATTTTAAGTGGTATTTCTTATCTAAGCCAGCCATATAAAACCTTTTTATAATTCCATTTAGCACCAAAATATTCTATATGAAAAAAGTCTTATTGTTATACGAAACCCTCAATCTTGGAACGAGTGCAACTCGCACTTGCCTAATTTTTTTTATAGTGATGTCTACCCTACTGGAAAAATGTAGGTACTAACTATGATTAGGTCGTACATAAAAATTCACGTGAGAATGCTGGCAAGATTTCAAGCAAACACATGTGGGATCCTGTGAGAGATCTTACGTACAAACTCATGTAAGTTCTTAATTCAAACTTCGTACATATAGACACATGGGCCACGTACTACGTGACGTGTCAAGAAATTGGAACAGCGAACGCATGTACGTTATATTTCCTTAATATTTATTAATTATTTTTACATTTTAATTTAATTATTAATAGAGTTTTTTTAATAAATAAATAAATAAATTCAATTGTTACATACAAAAAATTTATTATAGTTTTGTAAACATTTATTGAAGAAAAATTAGTAGCAGACAACGTCTTCGATAAATAAATTAATTAGTGAATGCAAAAAATTAATTAATTATATTTTCAATAGTTTTTAATTTTAATTCCTACTTAACACTTCTTACATATTTCGAAAACCGAACATTGCGAAGATAATTTTAAAAACAAATTTTAGGGGACGGGCAATCGGTTCGAGTTTGAACGCAAACGAAAGATCCTAACCAATCGAGCTAAACGATTAACTGTTTGAGGGAACAAAAAATCTTTCTTTTAAAATACAAGCTATTTTATTGGCAAAGTCGTCTGTGTTTTCTTATGTGTGTTCGCACAGACGTCTATGCCAATAAAATAGCTTGTATTTTAAAAGAAAGATTTTTTGTTCCCTCAAACAGTTAATCGTTTAGCTCGATTGGTTAGGATCTTTCGTTTGCGTTCAAACTCGAACCGATTGCCCGTCCCCTAAAATTTGTTTTTAAAATTATCTTCGCAATGTTCGGTTTTCGAAATATGTAAGAAGTGTTAAGTAGGAATTAAAATTAAAAACTATTGAAAATATAATTAATTAATTTTTTGCATTCACTAATTAATTTATTTATCGAAGACGTTGTCTGCTACTAATTTTTCTTCAATAAATGTTTACAAAACTATAATAAATTTTTTGTATGTAACAATTGAATTTATTTATTTATTTATTAAAAAAACTCTATTAATAATTAAATTAAAATGTAAAAATAATTAATAAATATTAAGGAAATATAACGTGCTTCCTGGGTGGTCATTTATTCTTTTCTGTATGAGTTCTTATGTGTGTTCGCACGTGAGTTTTTATTTCAGCTACTCCTACGGAGCAAAAATAAGGCATAAGAACTTACGTACGAACGTAATTGCATTCGCTGTTCCAATTTCTTGATACGTCACGTAGTACGTGGCGCATGTGTCTGTATGTACGAAATTCTAATTAAGAACTTACATGAGTTTGTATGTAAGATCTCTCACAGGATACCATATGTGTTTGCTTGAAATCTTGCCAGCGTTCTCACGTGAGTTTATGTGTACGACCTAATCATAGTTCGTACCTACGTTTTTCCAGTAGGGTAATAAATATTTATTTTTTTAGAACTTAAAGATAAGATTGAATCACGTTTACAAAATGAATAATTAATTTAAAAAAAAAGTTCGAATAATGATATCTGTTTCATTTATTACTAAATATAAAAGTTGTAAATTTTAAAAATTACCTTTTTACAGATGTGTTGAAAGCGGATAATGATCCTGAAACTTCGTCAAATAAATCAATAATTGATTTAAATATTAATCGTTTACCGTGTATTGCTGAAACATTTATCAATGACCTTGAAAAAAAAAGTTTTATAGATCCTGATGATTCGATTAAAAATAATGATTTGGTTGATAGTATCTCTTTTAACTTATCAACAACCAACACTGATCGTTTGCACTCGACTCCTATTCCTAAAGAAACTTCCCATATTGAATTAAAAGATTCATTATTACCAGAAAAAGAAGCAAATAATCATGGTATGTATTATAAATTAATAATGCATGAACGTTTTAATAAAATTAATTAGTTTAAATTTGTTAAAAAATTTTATTTTTATATTCATTATAACTTATTTCTGTATGACTTTTATATACAATTTATTTTTTTTATTTATGTTGTTCAATTTTAATATTTTTTAGTATAATTTACGAAAATCGTAATTCGTATCGTAATTAAAATCTAACGCATCCCTACAAGAAAATATACATATTCTTGCGCAGGTTCATGTACAAGTACTTCTACATGAACACGTTTATGTCCATGTATAAGATCTTGTACATGGATTTTTAGCAGGGATGAGAGCATTATAGGTATAAATAAATTGAATTATAAAGGTTTTCTCTTTTTTTTAATTTTAGTTGAAAATACTTGCGATGTAATGCGGAATTCAGTTGATGAAGAAGAATTAAATCTTTCAAGCTTTGGTATTTACCAGGATATAAAATTTAATGATTTAAATTTCTCAAAAATTAATAAGACACCCGTAATCAGGACTATAGAAATATTAGAAAATCCTTTATTAGAAAGAAAACAAGACCACTTTACAAACTGGAATTTCTACGAAGGTAAGAACTAATTTTACATTTTTTTAACTTATATCATATCTTTTTGCTGGTTTTAAGAAATATACAAAACAATTAAATAATTTCTCATAACTTTCACTTTATTTAATAATTAAATTTTTATACATCCGCTAGGCCTTGAAGAGGTTTTTGAAGTTTTACAATTTCAAAAATTATCGCCTGTAGAATTATAATAGTATATTAGGCAACAGTGGCCAAGAACAGTCATTATCTGCATTCATGTTTAATGGTTTTGTTTAAGTCTAGAAGTGACTTCAACTCCTACTTGTTTTAAAATATCAACGTCAACAATTATCTGTTCTCGGCCCCATGTCGCTCACAATACTTTATATTTCAGAGGCACAAACTTGTCAATTTTAGATATTTAAACAGAGGGTGTATAATTTATTAATTCGCTTGTCACAAGATCGTACTAAAACATATTTTTACACATATACTTTAATTTTTGTAAAATAAGTCTGTATAGTTAAACCTTTGCTGTTCATGTAATACATAAATATAAGTCTGCTTGTTATAAAAGTTTTTATTGCATTTAGGTAACTTATGTTAATATAACGTTTCTAATTTAAATTAAATTTTGTATATTTCCGGTCTTCTAAAAACACTCACAAAAATCAATTATAAAAAATTAAATCTGAAATGTTTGATAATAAATATTCAGGTATTTTATATGGGCGATTTCACGTGAGATTTCCGTCGACCCTTTAAATTCGGCCAAATATATTTTTTTCTTGTTCTGTAGTGAAAAAAAAGAGATACGTATTTTTTTATTTTCTGAAAAATTTTCGAATTATGAATTTTCAAAATTTCAGTTTTTTCAATGTAGATCTATTTTCAATGGCTGATAACTCGAAAAAAAATGGATTTTTTCAATTTTTGCTAACAGAAGAAAAGTTTCAGTTTTTCTTTTACTTTTTAAAAATGTTAACGAAAAAATTTTTTTTTCATTTTTTATTAAAAAAATAAATTTAAAAAAATTGTAAAATTGTTAAAAAAATTTTTTTCATTTTTTTTGAACCTGAAATCATATTTCACTATGAAAAATGAAAAAAAATAATTTTTAACAATTTTACAATTTTTTTTAATTTTCAGAAATGTGCAAAATGTTGCGCTCGATGTTTAAATGTTTATTTATATCCATAAAACTCATCGGCCAACTCTAAATTTTTTTGCAAAATCGTCTTAGTATTTCCAGGTATGTTTAAAAAAAAATTAAAAATAATCACACCCAAATTAAAAAAAAACTTAATTTGTTTATAAAAAATTGTTATTTTTTTAATAAAAAATGAAAAAAAATTTTTTTCGTTAACATTTTTAAAAAGTAAAAGAAAAACTGAAACTTTTCTTCTCTTAGCAAAAATTGAAAAAATCCATTTTTTTCGAGTTATCAGCCATTGAAAATAGATCTACATTGAAAAAACTGAAATTTTGAAAATTCATAACTCGAAAATTTTTTAGAAAATAAAAAAATAAAAAAATACGTATCTCTTTTTTTTTAATACAGAACAAGAAAAAAATATATTTGGCCGAATTTAAAGGGTCGACGGAAATCTCACGTGAAATCGCCCATATACAAATTAAGTAGAGGTTAAAATTTTTAATATTTAAAAATTAGTAAAAACTTTTTTCAATATGTTCTCAAATAGTACAACACATGTCGACAATATTGCATCAATATTTCCTAACAATATTACGAATATTGCAAGGCACTACTTATGTAATATTGATTATGTCCGACCTAAAGTAATACTGCCTGGTAATATTGAATCAAAATTGCTCAGTATTATTGCCTACTTTAGTAGTGTCTCACAAACTCATAAAATGTTTCGAGGGTCAAAATTGTAACCAACTTAATTTGCTACTTTATAATAAAATAAAAAGTTAAGCTAACTTTTATAAGGGAAAAACTTAAACTCTTTCTTGTGTTCTAGATCAATGTCTTGAATTTTCGAATAATGAAATAGAGGATTCTAACAGAAACAGGTGAGCATTTATGGATCCATACACATGTGTCACATATAATATATTTTTTCATCAATACAAATATAATATATTTGAATATAAAACTGTATTGATGAAAAAAGTGCAAGAAATCTCAAAAGCTTTAAGTTTCATGTTTGACCCGTTTATTTTATTATTATTTTAAGGTATAAAAAAATTAAATTAACGTTTAGACATGTGCTGTTTCTGCACAAAGAAAAGTGAAAAACACAAGAAATGTATTAAAACAAGAAAATATCACAGTTTTATTAAATATTTAGTAACATTTATTAAATTTATGTAATTTGGATTAAAATGATTTTAATCAACATTTTATAAATAATAAAATTTGAACCGCCGGATCTATAGAAAATAGTTTTAACGTACAATTCGTTTTTAAGAGTGCAATAATTGCACGAATTGTACGTAAAAACTATTTTCTATAGAAACGCAACAATATAGGAAGAGCTATGTTTATGTTTACAAGTAGAGAACGGACTGGATAAAAGAATATAGAATAATGAATATTAAATTTGAAACATTAATAAAATATGATACATTCAAAAAATAAAAATTATATTTTTTTAAAAATTGTTTAAAAAAGTATATTCAAAAACATTAAAATAATTTTTTGAAAAAGTAAAAGTCTTAACAATAACTAAATATCCAGGATATAAAGCATCACGCCACTATTACTATGCTCACGGTCGGGCGTAGCATGGCGTACCAAAAAGTAAAATCTTTATAAATTCTAAATGTTTAATCAAATTAGTTTAAAACCTTTTGATAAAACTTTATTAAACTATTATAAACAATTCTTCCGCTGGAAGTTTTTCCAATTCGAAAGTTCGTCACAGACTTTTTTCATTTGAAAGTATTAAATAATTTGTTTTTGCCTTTAACATAAATAAATTGATAAAAATGTTTGTTATTATTTTAATTTATTTATTTTTCATCTAACACTTTTTGGACACTTTGATGAGTAAAATTTGAAATTTGAATTTGAAGTCAAAAAGTCAAAAATCTTTAGATTTATGACGAGTTGAACATAAAATTGAATGAAATATTATGGTATCAAAAAATCAAGTTTTTTAAAAACTTATTTTGAAAACAATTCACTTTAAGAAAAAACTTTTTTGTGAAAACAGTTGCGTAATGTTATTTTCTACAAGGATATAATATTCAAAAATCAGAATTAAAAAACAAATTTTTTCATGTCAGGGGCTAACTTAAATCGCTGGATTTCAAGCGTATGCCCTTCTACGATCCGGCGGTTCATTTGTTAACTTTCAAATTTCTTTACGTCACACTCCACGATAAAGGAAACCTGAAATGCAAAAATATTTATTTAGAGTTATTTATTTATAAAAATAGATTTTGAGATGTTCTTTTACTCAAAAGAAAGTCATTGATTGTTTATATCTATAATTTTTTGTGATATTATGGATTGAACATATTCTGGCTGTGCATTTCTTTTATTTGAGTTTTTAACTACAATTTTTTTTCTTTACAGTAATACCATTCTTTTGGATTTACCACCTGAGAGTATTATTTTTTTAGATGAACATAGAAAAGCGTCACAGACAGATTTGGATAATTATTTAACAGGTGAAATTTTTAAAAATAATAAATAAAGCACATAAATATTTCTTATAACCGATTACTTCAATTAAATTGTTTTTTATAAACAAGTTTTTGTTCGTGATAATTTTTATCTTATAGAATTTTTATTTAAATGGATAACATATCATATTTATCGTTTCACCAAGTCAAGTTAAATAAAAACTTCACTTATTATTAATGTTTTGATAGTTGAGGGGCTGATAGTAAAAATGGTTTAAAATAACATTGGGAGCAAAAGTGGGATAAGTGACTTGGGAGCAAAAACGGGTTAAAATGATTCGTTTAATTTATTGATAAATTCATTATATTATCGATTAAAAAATATTAACAATAGGAAAAAATGCATATTTTATTATAATTAATATTTTTTAATCGATAATATAATGAATTTATCAATAAATTACACGAATCATTTTAACCCGTTTTTGCTCCCAAGTCACTTATCCCACTTTTGCTCCCAATGTTATTTTAAACCATTTTTACTATCAGCCCCTCAGTTCTGCTATCCGTACAAAAAACAATTATTACGAAATTTATTAAAAAATATGACCAATACTTGTTTAATAAATATAAAAAATATGTTATCTCAAACCATTTCTTAAATTAATAATAAAAATTTATTATCAATTTAATCGATTAATCTGCTTATAAATTCGTTCATTTCTATCTATTGGAATCTCCATGATTTTATGCGATAAATATTTGAATATTCCGAAAATTTTGAGGTTAACTGTCACATAATAGTGTCACATACATATAAACACTTAAAGATCAGTCCTACCAACCTATGCATAAATTATACGACGAGAATGCGAAGATGCCACGATTTAAACCACTTTTTCAAAAATTTATTTAAATAGAATTTATAACATTAAAGTAAAAAAAAACTTATTATCTATTTTGAAGCCATTTTTAATCGTTTTATCTCATTAATAATGTAACAAACTGTCTTTTTTAATAAAAAAAAGTTGTTAATTTTTTTTTTCTTTTGTTGCACAACTTGCGGGCTTATAAATTGACAGAATGGGAACAATCCCCTTGCTCTGCACCACCCGCGGGACAATCCTTAATTAACAATTATTGCTAAATCTTTCCACATTGGGGCAAAACCCTGAAAACGTGCCGAAAACTCTAAAATTAAATTATTTTTTAAAAGTATTTGATGTTTATAGCATTATTCTCTGATCTTTTCTGAGTTAAAAATCACATTTTATAGAGATTAGAAAGATAATCTTATCCTTATATAGTTTGTTGACTTTATAAAGCTCAAATTTTATTATTTTTTTAATTTTCTAAATTGAAGTCCTCTCATGGAAAGTACTGGAATACATTTGCATAATTTATAATTAATAATATCAATAATAAGAAAAACTCTATTGGATTTTCTATTCTATTCAACTAATATTACAGTTATTAACACTTAAAAATTCAAAATGACGGATCTAATATGATGGGCAAAAATTGAAAAATATTCAATTATTTTTAACAAATCTTGGAGTAAGGCGGTTTTTTGCGTCACTATATATAATTACCATTCTACAGTAAAACCGATGAAAGCTCGCAAAAATTTGCAAGCTGCGCAAGTAAATTCTAAAATACCTACGCCTGCGCAATAAGTTTATATTCTTCGGATATAACGTTCAATGTATTTTGAAAAATAAATCATATACACTACCGTCAGAAATTGGCGGTACGGCTGACGTGCGAGGAGTAGAAATTTGTTGCTGACTTTAAAGCAAGATATTTTATAAATTTCTGCTTCTCAATGTATATCAGGAAAATTTTTTTCTTTTTTTTTGGTATTTATTACACCGAAAAGATTTCAAGTAAAAATTATGTAATTTTCTTTAATCTTTAAGTTTTTAGCTTTAATTTGCTTTTTTGAAACTTCAAAAATGTTTTGTAGTTCCTGAAATATGTTAAAAAATGTTCGAGAATGTTTTTCTATAACCCAGCAGCGAGGCGGCGAAAAGTGATGATTGACGGCTGAGTTGTAGGAAAACATGCTCGGACCTTCTTTGACATATTTCAGGAACCACAAAACATTTTTTAAGTTTCAAAAATGCAAATTAAAGCTAAGACCCTAAAGATTATATTGTAAAATTGTCAAATTTTTCCATACATTATTCTAGATTATGCCGGGAGTCAAAAAACATTATTACGATGAGTAATTTTTTGCAAATGTCAAATTTAATTCAGTTAAATTGAAAATTTAAACTTTCCTAAAGGATAATTTGATTCCCATATATGTTTCGGTCAATTTTTTTTGTTTTAAATTTTAAATTTTTCTTTCATGACATTTAAGTTGTATAATTAATAACAAGCCCTTTTTAGGTTGACATCTCAAAAGAAAAATAATTTTTTTACGTTGTTTGAAAAATTACGACTGTAATTTTTGTTTTGTATTCTACTAATAATAGGTCTTTAAAATAAAATTCAATTTTCAATTATACCAAAATAATTATATAATTTTTAGAATTTTTAAATTTAATTATTTGTTTAAAGTCATTCTAAAAGTAATTTTTTTTAAAATAATATTTTCAATAACAGAATAATAATAATTGTAATAATAAAACCGCTGCCAAGTTGAAGTATGTATTTTTGTGTTCATTCCATGAACACTTTGCTTCCTCATGGAGATATTTTGCGATCAGTTTACGATTTTTTATTTATATTTATTTATATAATAATAAGTAAAAAATTAATCTAATTATAATGATTTTACAGATACATAAAGATTTTTGAACAAAAAATGCAAACAGGTTTTTATCAATATTATTTATTTTTAAAATGTCAATAACTTTGGATAAAGTAATCGTAAAATGTTCGTTAATAGGTCAAAAGATGCGTTTTGAAAATCTCTACAAAATGAAACTAAAAAAACTGTAGGTGTCATAACATTTTTTTAAAGTTATGAGCAAAAAACGATTTTTTATGATTTTTAAAATGTCAATAACTTTGGATAAAATAATCGTAAACTGTTCGTTAATAGGTCAAAAGATGCGTTTTGAAAATCTCTACAAAATGAAACTAAAAAAACTGTAGGTGTCATAACATTTTTTTAAAGTTATAAGCAAAAAACGATTTTTTATGATTTTTAAAATGTCAATAACTTTGGATAAAATAATCGTAAACTGTTCGTTAATAGGTCAAAAGATGCGTCTTGAAAATCTCTACAAAATGAGACTAAGAAAACTGTAGGTGTCATAACATTTTTTTAAAGTTATAAGCAAAAAACGATTTTTTATGATTTTTAAAATGTCAATAACTTTGGATAAAATGATAGCAGATTGTTCGTCAATAGCTCAAAAATGCGTCTTAAAAAACTCTACAAAATTAAGTAAAAACATCAACACTTGGTGAAACATCAATATTTCTACTCCTCTTACGTTAGCCGTACCGACAATTTCCAACGGTAGTGTATATTTAATATTTATTTAAAAATCGTAATTACTCTTCCGTCTTCCAGTCAGTTTAATTAAAAAATTTCAAAACTAATTAGTCGAAATAGAATTATTTATTTTATTTATTATTCCATTAATAATAAATAATTAACGAAATTGGTTACTTTTTAAAATAAAATATTCGAAAATGTCTTTCACGATTTTGACCAATCAAAAAGCGTCTTTATAAAATAATAACAATTTTTTTGATTATGGTGTCACCTAAAATGACATTCAAATTCGTAATCAGCCACCTAAAAAAACCTCTAAAACTCATTTTTATAAAGATCTATTAATTTTTTAAAAATTAATCAGCAATTTTGGATCCGACATTTTGAATTCTTAAAAACTGACTTCAAATTCATAATCAGCGCCCCCAAAAACGTATAGATATCAAGTTTTGTATAAATCGACAAATGATTTGAGGTTTTTGACAGGTTTTCAGGCTTATGCCGTACTGTGCTTCCCCTATTATTTTTTTCAATTATTACTTTAAAAAAATCATTCATGTTAAAATTTTCCAAATACAGATTTACATTTAAAGCCTACTGGAAATGGTACAAATTCGCTATCTCTTAATCATCATGAATCTCATTTTGATGGTAATGCAGAATTCATTGAGTCTGAAGTAGATGTGAGTGATGTTGAATTTGATGATGAACACGATGTGTCTTATGATCCAAATGATGATTCCAACACAGAATCTATATATTCTGTTGACGAAACGGTCAAATCTTTTAACTCACAATCCGAGGAAAATCAAGATCAATTCCAAAAATCACATAATGATAGTAATGTACAACTTAAAAATGACACAGGCACAGCGAATACATCAGCAAAGTCTTCGAGTCCAAACGTTTCTGCACTGGATGACAGTAGTATGTTGGTATATACCTCAAACAAAGGCTCAAAAAAATATTTCTGCATTTATTGTAAGAAGTTGAAGACAAAAATGGCAAGACATTTGGAAATGGTGCATAAAAATGAAGACGAAGTCAAAAAGTTTACCGTTCTCCCAAAAAACAATAAGGAAAGAAAAGCAATAATCGAAACAATTGTTAATAAAGGATCTCATATGTACAATACATCATCAGTATATAATTCAAATAATGAACTTATAGTTTCACGAAGACCTAACATAAAATTCGAAAAGAGCGCAAGTGATTTTGGAGCCTGTAAATCGTGCAAAGGTTTCTTTTCAAAAGGAAGTTTAAGACATCATGTCCAAAAATGCACTGGAATTAATCACAAAAATGATCGCCAAGTGTTAGTTTTTTCTAGGAGAATAATCGGAAGAGTACATGAAGAATGTAATCATACCTTGGCTAAATATATTTTTCCTCGTATGAAGGAAGATAATGTCGTACGTAAGATCAGATACGACAGATTAATAGCATTATATGGAAATACTTTGTGCGATAGATATAGGACGTCCGCTCACCATCAACCTTTCATTCGTAGTCAACTTCGTATAATAGGTCGATTTTTGTTAGAAGTTGATAAGTTATTAAATCGCTCAATTTCGTTTGAAGAAGTTATGGATCCAGAGCATTATAGAGTAGTTGCTGTAGCAGTTGAAAATGTTGCAGTTCTTACTGAAAATAAAAAATATTATAAAACGCCATCAAATGCTTCAAACTTGGGAACTATCATAAAAAAGGCAGCAGATGTATTGATTGCCGATTGTATCGAGAAAAAAAATCCAGAAAAACAGAAAAACGTTGAAAATTTCTTAAAACTTCTTACGACTAAATTTTCAACGACAATAAACAAAACAGTTTCGGAAACTCAAATGAAACAACAAAGAGAGAAACCTATTGTACTTCCATCAAAATCTGATATTAATAAATTTAATTTGTTCATGAAAAGAAAGCATGAAGCTGCTGTAAAAGCTCTCAAGAATGAATTTTCTTATCACAACTGGCTCGAACTTATTAAAACTAGTATCATATTAATCATTACGTTTTGTAGAAGACGACCAGGAGAAATCGAGAGAGCAACAATTGCAGAATATCGAACTTATGATGCTTTAAATAAAACTGTGAACAAGGACATTTATAACACGTTATCTTCTCGAAATAAAGAAATTGCAGAAAGGTACGTTCGTTTCACAATAAGAGGAAAAAAGAATCGCCAAGTTCCAGTCATTTTGAGTAACATTGTAGTTGAGGGCATCGAATTAATCTTAAAATTTCGACAAACTGCAGGAGTTCCTACAAATAATGAGTACATATTTGGTTTACCGTCTAAATCAATAGGAGATGTAAAGTATATTAGAGCTTGTGAATTAATGAGAAAATACACTTCGGAATCGGGAATTTCTAAACCAAAATCTTTAAGAGCGACGAAATTAAGAAAACAGGCAGCGACAGAGGCAGTTGCTCAAGAGTTATCCGATAACAGTATTTCGATGTTAGCTGAATTTTTAGGACACTCAGAGAAAGTTCATAAAGACCACTATCGACAGCCAGTCATTGTTAGAGATGTAGTACAAATGGCATCTTTTTTTGAAGAAGCAATGAAAGTCGATGATTATAGCGATTCTGAGTTAGATTCCGAAGGTAACTCAGACGACTCAGACATTAACGATGTACCAAACAGTAACAATGCTCAACTAGAAGCAACCTCAAACAACGATTTTGATAAAAATATTGGAAACAACTCTGAAAATGAATCCTCATCTGATGGTATGTGATATTACTTTAATCTAATGAAAAATCATTATATCCGAGTTAATAAATAAGAGTTTTTTTTTACATTTTCGACTTTGCTTATTAGTAAATAGAAAAAGAAATGTACGATTGTCTTAAGGGGTTACACCACTATAACCACTCGAAAATTAGATGCTTCTTTAGAATTTTTTTTTTTTATTTATTTATATTTAGTACATACAAATCAATGCAAAAAGAGCCATTTTTCGGACCACGTTTTCAAAAGCTATTTAATTTATTGCTTTGGGTCTTGTTGCATTCAATCAAATAGTTACAAGACTTCATTTTTAGTATATTCAGGTAAAAATAATGAAAATTAGAAATTTTGAAAGTGTTTGAAAAATGTATTACAATTTTCATAATTTTTTTTAGTAGTTATGCAAAAAAAACATCCTTATTATCATGATATCTTCTTAAATGTTGGTCCATATATTTTGTAATTTCATAAAGAATAAAACTACCAATTTTGAATATAATCAGTAAATAACTGTTTGAGTTAGACGTCTTGCAAATATGAAAAATGTTATTTTGAGTTAAATTCGTTTTAAAAAAATTACCGAAAAATAAAAATTTAAAGAAGATAACAATAAAATAAAGTTGTTAACGATTAATTTGCAATTCAGTATCATATTTTAAGCCTTTTTACAAGACTAGATAAGTAAAAAAAACAATGTGCTACGTCCTACCGGCGACGCGATCCAGTTAGTAAACTATGTATTCGTTTAGCACTTGGTTTTACGATTATAAAATGTAAAGGAATGTGAATTTCACTTTAAAACTTTGAGAGCTTATTTTTTCATAGTTAAGCTAACGATTTATGAAATTAAAAATTACCGATTTTTTTTTAAAACCTCCTAATGCGGTTTCCCCCTTAAATATTAAAAAAAAAATAAAAATAAATTATAGATCATTCTATTATTCTAATTAAGATTTTCGGAAAAATTTTTATGATGGAATAAAAAAATGTAAATTAATTTATCCTAAAATAGCACGTAAGCTTGCAGCAACCTTGCGGCAAGCTTACCGCGCAATATTGCCAACCTTATTCGGCAAACTTGCCACAAGGTTGTTGCAATCTTGCGTGCTATCTGGGTAAAGCTATACAATTTGTTGTAAAGATTGTACCATTCAAGTAGTAAAATAATGATTTAATTATTTATAATTTATTTCAGTGTTACCACCACCTGTGAAGGTTGCAAAACTGAGCAAATCAAAATCAGGTTTGTTATTATTTTTGTATCTTGTTTTAGTTTATGATATTATAAATTAGTCATAAATACTATTTTTTCGCAATAATAACATTTATAAACATATTTACTTTTAAAGAAATGAAAAAAATCAAATATTTGAAACAGATAAATTGAGACAGTACTTTATTTTGACTAATAATTTTAAATATTGTTCAGAAGCAAATTCGGTTTTATGGCATATTTATATTAAACAATAAACTAATAAGTACATTTATTTTTATTACAGGTACAACAATTCAACCAAAGAGCGAAAAGCGATCATGGAGTTTGAAAGAAAAAAAAATTGTTCTCAAAGCTTTTTCAATATTTTTAAATGATAGTGATAAAAACAAATTACCTAGTCTTAGCGAAATAAGAAAGCTAATAAGAAACAATAGTATCCTCGAGCATCGAAGTCCAGCTTCTATAAAAACGTGGCTGCACAACCAAAAGAAGATGAACAGGACCGAGGCCGATATTTTCAACTCGTAAATATGTAATGCAACATTTTTTAAATTTTATATTTAACATATTGGAAGCCAAATCTTTTCGCAAAGTGTTATTTTGAAATTAGAGGTAAAAATAAGAAAAAAGCTTTTTATTATAAGGAAAAAATTAACTATTTATAATTTTGTTACTCCAAAGATTTAATCCAGTGAAGAAAAACCACATGTTCCTAAGTATAACGTTAATAAGTTAAATGTATATATATATATATATATTTTTTTTTTTTTTGCGAGCACGAAACAATTTTTGATTATCATTTCGTGTCGTTTTCTTGTGGGTTCATGGTTTTAAGATATTGTTCTAAAATTTACGATATATGTAAAAAAATAAGAAATGTACTATTTTAACAATTGTTATATACCTGAATATTTTTCGTTTTTATTTTAATAGTTAAAATTATAAGACTGAATATGTTTTATGTATCGCGAGACAAAACAAATGTTATTCATTGTGTTTCTAAGCATTGTTATAAAACTTACGATATTTTTTAACAAAAGAAAAGTATTCCTTTTAAAATTGTTTTGTTCTTAAATATTAATGCGTCTTTATTTTATAATGGTACAAATTATAAGACTGAATAAGTGTTATTTTTCATGAAACCAATAAAAATTAAAACCTTAAAATTTTTTAAATTTCATTTATTTATTATCCATTTATTAACAAATTTCATGAAAATAAAATAATAATTTACTTCAATTTTTATAAAGAACATGTAGGGTAGAAGCGGGAAACTTGGCGCACTGTCACTGACTACTTTAGCAGGTAAACATTTGTTTAATTGTTTGTTAATTAATAAAAGTTAATTTATAAAAGAAAAATAAGCAGAGAATACAACTAACCAACTCAAACCACTTTAGAAAAAAAGGTAAAGATGCAATCTTTACTTGATTAATAATTCTTTTTCATAAAGATACTTATACTGTTTTTTAGTACTTTTATGTTGAAAATATTTTCCTTTCAAAATAAACATTCTTTTGATTTTGAAAATACAGATATTTTACAAATAGAAATTACTACATGAAAAGGTAAATATTTATAAATGTTCTATATCCCAACAAAAACATCTTCGATGCAAAAAGTTAGGCCATCTTTAACAGGTTTTAATGGGTTTGGTTAAATTTTTTTTCACATTTTGCTAAAATATTTTGTGTTTTTTTAAAATTAAAGTTAATGAATATAATAATAGTATTCCCTGCATTGAAACGAATCGATTCGTATATATAAAGTATATGTTACACCCAAAATTAATTAAAATTTTCTTAATTTTTCAAAAAATTTAATTAATTTAAAACACTTTTCAACTAAATATTCCGCCTATGTGACATATGAGCCGCCGAATATTATAACGACACATAAAATTTCTGCAACCTAAATTTTACATAAAATCACTTTTAATTAAAATTTTTACTTTAATTCGTTCTAAAATGAAAAGTTTTGAATATTTTTGCATTAAAATTTACAGGAGTTATAGTTTAAACTATCCTTTAAATTATGCTTAATAATAATTTTTCATTTTTTAATTAGAAAAAAAGTTATTAATTTTTTTATTGCTGAGTGTTAGAATAGGACTTTATATTTTTCAAACGCTTCGTTTATGTAGGGAATTTTCCTTAAAGACAAATTTCCTCTGAATAAAATGTTTATTGATACACAATAAAGATTTCTGTAAAGTTTTATTTTAATAAACATTTTTTTATAATCAATAAACATTTTATTCAGAGGAAGTTTATCCTCAGAGAAAATTCCCTAGATAAACAAAGCTTTTGAAAAATATAAAGCCTTGCAGCACTAAGCAACAAAAAAATTAATAATTTTTTTAATTTGAAAATAAATTATATAACTAAGGCAATATTTCTTTTTACCGTCTGATCAAAAAACATTTTTAATCCAATTAAATTATTGATTAATCAATAGAAATATATTTCTGTCAAAAAATGTGGGACGCATGTATAAACTTTATAACAAATTTTGTAGAATTATGATTTGATATAATCTTATTCTGTAAAATACTAATTTTGCAGAATATTCATAATGTTTTAGAAAATGCAAATATGATCAAAAATTAATTTGACAGCTTTTTTATTGAGACGAAAATTAATTTTCCAGAAATTCAATTTAACCGAATTTCGAGAATTCGAAAAAATGAAAATGGTCGAAATTCAATTTGCCAGAAATAATTCGGCGGTAACTTCAAATTTGACTAATCAGCAATTATCCAGAATATTAAAAAAAATCAAGTAAGTACCCCAATACTGTGGGGTAATGGAAAAAAATGTATTTTTTTAGGAAACATTTGTTTACAAATTTATATTTTCTTAATTAATTAAAATTAAAGATAAATAACAAATAATTATTTATTAATGATAAAGTTTGGCCTACGAATTCTCACTATAGTATTCTTTGGACTTTTTTCATATTTTACATTGATCAATATAATCTCAACAAGAAATAGGTTTCTATTTATAAAGTAATACAAAGTACATCAATTTCAATTATTATTAGTACTAAGTAGTTAAAGCTAATTAGCTTAGTTCAAATGTTAATTATGTCCTCGAAGAACTCTTTCTCCACTAGATTAGTATCTATATACGTGTCTCCAAAGTTATCTCTGTATTGTTTATATTCCTTCAACTTTTTTTATATCAATAAATTTCCATTAATTTAAAAATACGGGTACTTTAAAGTAACATTATATGCATAGATAATGTCAGTTATTAAATAACAATCTACATTTTATATTAAAATGAATGTCAATTCGTGTCCCCAAAGTACTCTTTCTCAACTACATTAGTATCTATATACGTGTCCCCAAAGTTATCTCTGTATTGTTTTGATTCCTTCTACTGTTTTTTTTATATCAATAAATTTTCATTAATTTAAAAATACAGGTACTATAAAGTAACATTATATGCATAGATAATGTCAGTTATTAAATAACAATCTACATTTTATATTAAAATGAATTTCTATTTGTGTCCCCGAAATACTCTTTCTCCACTACATTAGTATCTATATACGTGTCCCCAAAGTTATCTCTATATTGTTTATATGCCTCCAACTGTTATTATTTGAATATGTCTATATTTTACATAAATTCATATTTAAAATTAAATTTTTTTTATTTGTTAAAAAGTTCAATCTTTTATTTTAATTAAAATTATTATCATTAAATAATACTTTTTTTTATTTAAATAAATTTCTATTTTTCTCCTCGAAGTACGCTATTCACATTTCATTAGTATCTTCATACGTGTTTCTAAAGTAACCTTAAGAGATTCGTAATATTGATATAGCAATATCTACGTAATTAGCATAATAAGCTTGTAGCATACTTGCAGCAAGGTTGCCGTGATAGATTTATGACAAATAATAATATGTCTTATTGATGCAAGCTTGCGTGACAAGTTTGTTGCAAACTTACTTGACAAATGATGCGATGTCAAATTCTATGGGATTTTTATGCGACTGTACAGTAACCTTTTTTTTAACTTTTATCCACAGTATATATTAAAAAATAAGTAGTATCACAGAAAACAAAATTAAATTTAACGTATTTAATTAAATATTTATTTTTTTTTATGGGATTTGAATTTTTTTTGAAATCAAGATTAATCGTTAATGTAATTAATTTAATCATTTCACAGAAGTATTTAAAGAAAAAAATATTAAATATTTATAATAATTATTTAAATAAGCTCACAAATTAAATAATCAGTATACGTTTCTTAATAAATAAAAACAATTTTATTTCTTAGCCCTTACGAAAAAGAATTACAGAAAAAGTACAGAAAATAAGCACAGAAATATTACAGATTTAGTACACATATAGTACAAGTTTATGTGTACTAAATACGTGATTTTTGTGTGCTTTTTTCGCGCCATTGTAAAGGTCTTCACGCCTATTAAAACTCAGGTATAAAATCGAAGGACAATCCCTTTTGTTAATGTTTACAATAATATTTATTTATTTCAACATTATAGTTAATTTTCATAGACTCAGATTTTTTTCGTGATATTATTATGTTTTCTACATAACTTTAGGGTCACGTAATAGATACTAATGTAGTGGAGAAAGAGTACTTTAGGGACACGAATTGAAATTCATTTTAATATAAAATGTAGATTGTTATTCAATAACTGACATTATCTATGCATATAATGTTACTTTATAATACCCGTATTTTTAAATTAATGGAAATTTATTGATGTAAAAACATTTAAAGGAATGTAAATAATATAGAGCCCCCTATTATTATTATTTATTTCAACATTATAGTTAATTTTCATGGACTCAGATTTTTTTCGTGATATTAATATGTTTTCTACATATCCTCTTTGTCTAAAATTCAAAAATGATATCAGTTTTTACATAACAATTACGGTTTGCAAGATACTTTATAGTTTCTTAAATTTAAAGTTGTTTGAAATAAATTTTAGATATTTGGTATCGTGAAATATCAGAGATTACAAATTTTTACATTATAAACTTCAATTAGTTAAGTTGTAGAGTTTTTATGTCATAAAATTTTTGTTTAAAAATTGTAATCCCATAGGACAATAGACGCAGGACTCGAAAATTTTTAGTGCTTCTTTGCAACCATGTCACGCAACTCGGACACATTATGATGAATTCGATGCGGAAAATTCAAAATTTTGCGTTTAAAACGTTTTTTAAACAATGTTAAGGTCACAAATCATGGCGCATGACACGCAAACTTCTCAGGTATGTGAAAAACACAATTTTGAATATTTTTTAAAAAAACCTTTTGGAAAATGTTCAGAGAAACATAGACTATGTCTGTTATGTGCGAAAAATTCAAAATTTTGCGTATAAAACGTTTTTTAAACAATGTTTAAGTTGGTTGTCACAAGTAAGGAAAAATACACGAATTGCTTATATGTAGGCATTGTTTAAAAAACGTTTTAAACGCAAAATTTTGAATTTTTCGCACATAACAGACAGAGTCTGTGTTATTCTGAATATTTTCCAAAAGGTTTTTTAAAAAAATATTCAAAATTGTGCTTTTCACATACCTGAGAAGTTTGCGTGTCATGCGCCATAATTTGTGACCTTAACATTGTTTAAAAAACGTTATAAACGCAAAATTTTGAATTTTCCGCACATAACAGACAGAGTCTATGTTATTCTGAACATTTTCCAAAAGGTTTTTTTAAAAAATATTCAAAATTGTGCTTTTCACATACATGAGAAGTTTGCGTGTCATGCGCCATGATTTGTGACGTCACGAAGGTTCAAATGCTCTTAATAACATTTTAATAGCATGACATTCCAATCGGCACGAAAACTTGCAGCTAACTTGCAGGAAGCTTGTCGTGCTTATGCAAGATTGCAGTGGAAACATGTAGCAAGTTTAGTGCATTTTTGTTGCTTGCACCAAACTTGCTACACGTTTGGACTGCAAACTTGCACAACTTGTACGGCAAGATTCAGCAAGTTTTCGTGCTGATTGGGATTTTAAATTAATTAAATTCATATTGAATTACATGTAAAATTAATTTACATTTGTACGTGAATAATTTTACAGAAGAAGTTTTGTATATTGAAAACGATGTTACAAAAACAATTACTTATCATTTAAATCTTTCAAACGTAAATATCTATAAGAATCTTTGCAATTTGGACAAGTTTTTCTTGTTTCACCTAAATAACCGCAAACATAACAATATATTTATTATCAAATTTTGCTTTAGGTGTATACAATTTTCTTAAAAAAAGCTGATTTTTAAATGCGTTTTCATATTGTTGTTTTAATTCGTTTTGCCTCATTTTTTGATATGTTTTATTATGATATTGTTTTTTACCATATTCGTACACTACATGAGCTTTTTCAATATTTCTATTTACTTCATCTCGCCATTTTTCAATTCCACTTTCGTCACTGTCATCACCACTGCTAGAATTATCAGTAATTTGTATAGTTACATCGTCCTCCATGCGAAGATTTGCTCCCTTTATTGCAATATTTGAAAGATATTGAATATCTTTATAACATATAACTTTTTTATCAAAAAATGATTTACGAGATGTACAATATTTTGCGATATGATTTTTTTTTCCACATTTAAAGCACACTTTTATTGGATTATATGGATATTCACATTTTTCTTTTAAATGTCCATAACGTTTACATCGAAAGCAAAGATGAATTAATCTTACTGGTAGACGAACATATTTATGAGAAAACGGTAAACTAAATTTTGGAATTTTTTTTTCTTTATATAAACGGTAAGCAGTCTCATATTCAGAGATTGTAGATTTTACATCCCAATTTTCTTTTTCGTCATTTTCTTTTTTTCTTTTTTCATTTAATAGATTTTCATTATAATAAAAACTATGTACTAAAGAATTTATTCTTCTTTCTTTATCTAAATTGAGGGGCTGATAGTAAAAATGGTTTAAAATAACATTGGGAGCAAAAGTGGGATAAGTCACTTGGGAGCAAAAACGGGTTAAAATGATTCGTTTAATTTATTGATAAATTCATTATATTATCGATTAAAAAATATTAACAATAGGAAAAAATGCATATTTTATTATAATTAATATTTTTTAATCGATAATATAATGAATTTATCAATAAATTACACGAATCATTTTAACCCGTTTTTGCTCCCAAGTCACTTATCCCACTTTTGCTCCCAATGTTTTTTTAAACCATTTTTACTATCAGCCCCTCAATTATCATTTACGAACATTGAATCTGTCTGCCCTTGTGTTTTAGCACGTTGCTTGTCTCCTTTTGAAACTAGTTTTTTTTGTTTTCGAAACAATTGTACAAAATTTTCATCCTTTCTTGAAGCTTCATTAGGACATGCAACTATTTTACACTCGTCAGATCCAATTGAGAATGAATTAAAAGATTCCGTATCGGATAAATCGTCCATTTTCAATGATAGTCTAAAAAAGAAAATTTAACTATTTTCATTCAAACATATTCCAATTTAATAAAATTTCTAATTAACAAAGTTTTTATTTAACCATATTTTTATTAAGAAAAAATTTAATTTCAAAAAATTTTCATTTAACATAATTTCTACAAACAAAAAACAAACTCTTAAAAAGAGTCTCAATTAACACTACTATTGTTGTGTAAACGAAAAAATCATACCACATGAAATTCAATATAAGATAAAAGGATGGAAAAATTGTAGAGACAAAGGCTGAAAAATTTGTGATTTAGATTTAAATTCGCACTTAATATTATATTATTAAGAATATTGATAATTGTCCCAAATCAAGTTCAAAATTCAATTATTGATATTAAGATCTCGGTTTATGGATTAGAAATAATGGAACAGTATATGTTTATAGTAAAAGAAAAAAAATTCGTTTCAGATTTACAATTTCAACTCCCAATTTTAGACCTTTAATTATATTATTGCCAGGGGGCGAAATTTTTTAAGTTATCCAATAGCCAAAATGTGAACAATGCATTTATTGAAAAATGATAACTACACAGGCACACAAAAAATAAAAAGCTGTTTGGCCGAGACACTACACTAGTCTATTTCCATGTATTTTTTTACGCTGAATCCGAATCCGAAGTCAGAATTATCAGATTGGCTTTTATTTTTGAGATAAACTCAAAAAACTGCTCAGAAAGAAAAATAAAATCAAAAAGTTAAAAAATTTTTGAATGTTACTGCGATAGTGTAATTCCATGTATTTTTTGTCGCTGAATCCGAATCCAAAGTCAGAATTGTTAGATTCGCTCAAATTTTTGAGATAATTGCAAAAAAACGCAAGTAACAAAAAACTCAAAATACTCAAAATCAGTTTTTTTGAATTATCTTCAAAATTTGAGCAAATTTGTCAATTCTGACTTCGAATTCGGATTCAGCGTGAAAAAATACATGAAAATGCACTATCTTAGTGTTTCGGCAAAAAAAATTTCTTTGATCTAAAATCGCCAAAAACTTATAAAAATTCTGAATTAGGTTTTTTGTGTGCCTGTGCTATTGTATAAAAGGATGAAAAAAATTTTGATTTATATAATTTTGAAAGGATTTTTCATGCTCTTTCGAATGATGAAATTTTTTTTTTTTAATTCAAAATTTACCCCTTTTTTGAAAATAAATAATATTTTTTAAACTTTTTTTTTAATAAAGGACTATTTTGATTTCTTTCTTTTAACCCTGTAATTTATTTATTAAAAGCATACGTTTTAAGCTTAATTTTAAGGTTAATTTAAAGCTTAAACAAAATATGTCATTTTCTTTTTCTTTTTAAGATATTTTTTAATAAAAAATAAACCATTTTACAAAGAAATAAAGTTACAGTAATTGTAAACCTACCAATTTAGAGTTAACGTGATTTCGCATCTAACGAGTTCCATATCAATTATTTTGGATAAGTATATTGTTGATAAACTATTAGTTAGCAGTGCAATTGTTTATTAAAAATCTACTTATTTAAAATACTTCATACAGGGCTCGTTGGTAAGTTCTGAATTATGTCAACTTTATTTGTTTGTAAAGTATTTAAGTTTTTATTAACATTAATTAATTAATTAATTAATATTTCAAAAACAAAAAAACGACATTTTGTTTAATTTGATTAATAAAAACATTTATTTTAAGTTTCATTTTATGGGATAAAAAAAAGAAATAAAAAATGGTCCTTTATTTAAAAAAAGTCAAAAATATTTTTTTGATTTTCAAGAAGAAAATGTAAATTTAAAATTTGTTTAAAAATATTTTTGCATGATTTGAAAGAGCAGGAAGAAAACCTTTCAAAATCATATAAATCAAAATTTTTTTCATCCTTTTATACAATAGTTATGTATTTTTAAAAAATTCACAGTTCACCCTGCCAAGATAGTGGTACTGGGGAATTGGAACTGAGGGCTCATTACTAACTCAGTACCAATTTGGTGTATTTTGCGAAAAGGGTCGAGTTACCGTTAATACTCTCATAAAAGTGAAGAGCTAATGGCTTTTTCAATATGTTTAAACTAATACTTTATATATTTTATTTCAACATTATATTTGTTTTTCATGGATTTATATTATTTTCATACATTATTATGTATATGATATGTTCTTTATTAGCTAAATTTAAAAATAATGTCCATTTTTTCGTCAAACTTAAAGTATACGAGATAAATTATAAATTTTTTAAATGTAATTATTTTATGATAAATTTTAGATATTCATATAATCTGGAAATATTAAAGAATCCCAATATACATTTTTCAAAGTTTAGTTATTAAAATTACAAATTTTTTAAGCAATAAAATTCGGGTTGAAATTATAATCATTTAACAAAAGACGAATATTTTCTACAAAGTATTGTTTTTTTACACGCATATCATGAGAGACGTTTTGTTGAACTAACATACCTTGAAAACTATTGTTAAAGTACTTTAAAAATGTCTTTCGAAGTGTAATCAGGTATTGGTACTGAAATAGAACTCAAGTCAAGTCCAATTCAGTACCATTCCAGTACCACTTCAGAAATTTTGCTTCCCCTTTGAAAACGGCACTGCACGCGAAAATGATAGATTGATTATAAAATACTTTTTATACTCGGATATCGGAAAGGTGTACAAGCGCCTTTAATAACTCGCGGTAATATTTTATTAAGAAAGATTTAAAAATAAGTTAATCGACTTGCTTTTAAATATACGTTATATGGATTATGTTATTTTTAAGAATACATAAAGATTTTTCAATATAAAATGTAAAAAACTGATTTTTATCAAAAAATTTTTGATTGTTTCTTTAAGCACCTAAAATTTTAGCAATAATTTACTAAATTAAAAAAAAACATCTGTAGATGTCCTAACATTTTAAAAAAGTTATATAAGCAAAATAATTTGTTTGACTTTAGGTTAAATATAATAAATTAACTACATACTTATATTTTTTATTTGCCAAAAAAATTCTTGTTGAAGATGAGCCAAAAGTTTTGAACGTTCAAATGAACGAAATTTTTTTTGCAACTTCTTTAAGTACGAATTTTATTACAGAATATTATTTTAAATATCTAAAAAGAAGTTATTGATGTAATAATAGCTTAATTAACTGTTTTATTTTACATTGTCATCATAATTTTTAATAATTTATACATTGAAAAAAATATTTCGTTCGTCATTTGAACATTTAGAACTTTTGGCTCATTGTTGAAGTTATATTTTCAATTTTAATGGGCTAAATAATTAAACCCTGTTAATTCATTTGTTACAAAAGTTATTATTTATATTGTGAACTATAAGTTTGACGCAAAACTTGGATATTTTTTTTTTAATTTAGTAACGAGGTTACAAATTGACATTTTTTTAAAGTACGTATTTTATTTTCCATTACAATTTAGCTTTAAAACGCTCCAAATATAAACTAAAATGGTACTGAGCTGTCAATTTAATATATAAATGCATACAGAAATATTTACCTTGAAATGCTATTATTTAAAAGAAGTGTTTAAAATTAGCATAAATTTTAAGTTAGGAATTTATTTATTGCTATTTTCAGGACTTATAGTCAATATTTATACGGTAAACTATTATTTTATTTATTTATATATTATTATTATATTCTATAAGATCTGTGTCATTTGTAGGTTAGAGTGCAGACGTCATGCTAACGTATAAAGGCCTTTCTTCAATGTAAGAGCATGCGTTAAGTCTTAAGCACAACTGAGTCGGGCACGCAAGTCGGATACGGAATATGTAAGTTCCCGCAACCGTCTTTAATTGTGCGTTGAAAAACGGTTGCGCGAAACATTGGCGGAATCGTTTTTCAACGCACAATTAAAGACAGTGGCGGGAACTTACATATCCCGTATATGACTTGCGTACCCGACTCAGTTGTGCTTAGGCCATTAAATGGTTAAACCGAAGTCAGGAGGTCGAAAAAATGCAGTTTTTTGGGATTTTTTTTTGAAAGGAATATTTATTTCTTAAAATAAAAGTATACTATAAGATTTTCCTTATTATAGAACTAACCTAAAAAGGACACTGCATTGTCACACCTCGATAGATAGCAAGACTACCTATCTATTATATAATATAACATAATGTATAAGAGTGAGAGAAATAAAAAATGTTCCTATTTTTCTCACTTTTATACATTATATTATAGATAGGTAGCCTTGCTATCTATCGAGGTGTAACCGTACCCAAAGTCAAACTATGCGCTTAAAATAATAATGCCGAAACGGCTTATCTCTTTTAGGATATGGTCGCAGATCTGCTATCAAAAGTTTGGTCATCATGTTTACGTACAAGTGTGAGAGAAATAAGAACATTCTTTATTTCTCTCACTCTTGTACGTTACCATAATGACTCTACTTAGGACACTTCCAGAATGAAGACGTAGACGCAAACGTATACCAATGCTATTCGAATAGGGATGCGTTTGCGTCTACGTTTTCGTCTCTATTCTGGAACCGGTCTTAAGCTAAGTCTACATTGGGCACTTTAGGAAGCGACGTGAACTTGTACGTGCTGACGTCACCCATATGCATAACATTGTGACGTCAGTACGTATACGTCCACGTTCGCGTACTAACGTGCCCAATGTAGACTCAACTTTACGTAGCTGAGCTGCGGACGTAAGGCCAAAGCAGAATAGATTCTTTAACGGAATCACGAAGAATAAAGATATTTGCTATCCTTCCCTTACTAAATCTTACGTTTTTGTTTACAATTGTCAGGGTGTCTAACGGTCAGGGAAGTCAGGGAAAGTCAGGGAAATGTCAGGGAATTTCCTTAATTTTCTGGAATTTCTGTTCAATTGGGAAATTTTTGTGAATTTTTGCTAGTATGATTGAAAAATAAACGTTTTCTTTTTAAGATTCAATTTTTTTTTAATTTCATTAATCTTTAGGAAGAAAAAAAACTGAAAAAATTGGTTTTTATTTTTTTTAAGTTTAAAGTTGTTTTATAATTATCAAAAATATGCAGGTTTTCTAATTTCCGTCCTCAGGGAAAGTCAGGGAAAAGTCAGTAAAAAGTCAGGGAAAAGTCAGGGAATTATTTTTTTGAAATTGTTAGACACCCTGATTGTGTTCCCGTTCAAGAAGCTATTCTACTTATGGTACACTCTCATCTCTTGGCTGCATGCCTGCCTGCAGGAGTTGTCATGGCAACGTGTAAGAGTAACAGAGATAGTAAATGCAAATTTTAATTTTCTCTCTCTCTCTCTCTCTTACTCCTGCACGTTTCCATGACAACTCCTGCAGGCAGGCAGCCAAAAGTTGTGAGTGCGCCCCTAGGCTACTTGTCACTAGATCATGAGTGTAAAAAAAGATGGAAATACACTACCGTCGGAAACTGTCGGTACGACTAACGTACGAGGTGTGGAAATTCGGTACTGACTTTAAAGCAAGATATTTTAAGTTAGAAAAAAGTCAGAGATTTTTAACTTAGATGGTTGAAAAGCTGATAAAATTCTGCTTCTAAATGCTAAAATTGTAAAGTTGGAAAACCGGGATAAGAGGAACATAATGGCGCGTCTCCAATGGGAACCTTGCAGCATTCGTAAACGTAGACGTATGACGTTACCTATGATAAACTAAATGGGAACCAACGAGTTAGTCAAGCAACACAAACATTTAGGAACCTATTGGAAAAAGGCCTTAATACGATACAATTTTGCCTATTGTGATACCAACTTAAAGTGTCATATTTTAGACGTTTCACTTTTAAAAATTTATTGTATTGTAGAATCACATATGTTTAAAAATATATAATTGTTTGCGCTTGGCTTGGCGTCTCTCGTCCATTTTACTTTGCTACTTTATACAAGTAAAACGATGTAATTGAAAATTTTCTGCCTACAAATTGTTGTTTACCGTTTAATAATATAAATTACCCATAATATTGGTAAATTCTGGTTTTTTTAAAATATAAATTGTTTCTTTTAAAATGTGATTTTTTATGGGCATAAAGTAACGACATATAGCTCAGTTAAATTCAGGTTTCTGTTTAAGGTAAATATAATTCCTTTTCATATTGATTTTTCTATTTTGCTTTGCCCGGCTAAAAAACTTTGTACAAGAAAATGTACAAGTTCTTGAACATGTTCATTAATGAACTTGTACATTTTCTTGTACATGTTCAAGTAATGTTCTTGAATAAGTTCAGCATCCGGAATTGAGACATGTTCTTGTTTTAGAACATGATAAATATATATCTTTATTTAAATATTTATATTAGAATTGCTTAAAGTATATTTATTTGTTGGCGTCTCTTTTTCATTCCAACTCTATTGAATTATAGATTACAAAAGTAATAAATGTTTCTTATTGAAATTCTTCTGTCAGCAAAATGTTTACTGTGTGATTATTATCCTTAAAATTAATAAATTATTGGTTTTGTAAATTTAAATTACCTTCTCGAAAATATAATGTTTTATGGACAAGTAACAACTTATTTTAGTTAAATGGAGATTTTTGCTTACGGTAAATATAATTTTTTTCCATATTGCTTTGACATTGAATCCTAGCATCCATTTTGATACACTATTTTTTATTTCCTTTACTTTTATTGAACTAGACATAATAAAATTAATTTTTGATTGAGAGTTTCTTGCTTTCTATGTAACACTAGGTAATCTTTGATTTTATTGGTATTGCGTCCTTGTATCTATTTAAAATAATTATTTTATTTTTAATATTAAGGAGGTGTTTACATGCTTGCATTTGAACGCTGCCTTTTTGCGTTCAGTAATGAGAAAAAAAAAGACTGACATATTTCTTTATCCTTGTTACACTCCTAGTATTCAACGCAAAACGTAGTGTTCGAACGCAAACATGTAAAGACCGCCTCATAACTATTTTCATTTTTTTTTAATGATAATAAACCATCCTTTACGGCATACATTTTTTAATTATAATTTACTTAAATTTCTTTTTATTATTTTTATGTTAAATAATTGGTGCAATTTTAAGGCTTTTGTACACTTCTTCGTTTCTGAATATATTTACAACCTGGCAGAGATTCCACCTATTTGAATTGGCTTTTCTTATAGAGAATTTCAATAAGTTAATCTGCTGGAAATTCTCTATGAGTAAACCTAATCAAAATGTGTTATTATTTCTATCCAGTAACGAGTTTTTTTCGGACTTACAACAAAACAATCAAAGAACAAGTAGAATTTGCATTGAAAACGATGACTCGTTATGTTCGGCTTACAAAAAAAAGATAACTCGAAAATAGATTTGTTCTTAAATTTAAACGTGTAAAAACGTATAAACAAATTTATTTATTTTTTATTTATTTATTCAAACTTAAATGCTACATGTCCTCTTTTTAATGCAAATCTGACGTATCTTTTTTTCACTTTACCGCATCGAAGTAATCGTTATTTACTATATATACTTAAGCGAATGAAATGTCGAATAAAAGTAAAGATAAGAACATTATGCGAATGCAGAATTGCATTATTCGATTATAAATTTTATATATTTGTAATTGAAATAAGATACCGATTTTGATTAGATATTTTTTTAATTTAAAATATCTAAATTTAAAATTTAAACTTTTATGTGACTTTGAAAGTTCTTGAGAGTTTACTTAAGGATTAAGGTTCATTATGTATGTCAATATGTTCTGTTGTAGTAATCCATTTGTTAAATCAATCAATGTTATCAATGTTATCAATCAATGTTAATCAATAAAATAAGATAATTTTCTTAAATTCAAGGAATTTTTTTATAAATTAAATTTTTTTTCATTAGATTTTAGTTATAATTTTTGAAATTTATTTCAAACAAAGGTTTCAGTCAAAAAAAAATTGAATGAAAATCTCATGTGGAATGATCCAAATATGATAATTGGAGTCAATAAATAAAAAAAAACATAAGTTTATTGTAATTAAATTGATTTTTAATTTAAACGAATTGTTTTATTAGTTCCATAACACATGGATATTCGAGACAATCCTGAGTTATAAGGATTAATATTACAAAATTCTAACTGTAAGTAAGAAGGACTTGTTTAATTCAAAGAAATATTTGTTTCATCACTGAAAAAAGGTTTTATTTGACGGTATCTAAATTTTATAGAACGAACTCCTTCGGGAAACTAATTTTTTTTGCAAATTCTTAGGAATTTTGTCAGCTTTAACTTTCCTGTTGGACAATTTTTCAAAAAATAATTTGTTTTAAAGCTAGATTGAAAAAACTTAAAAATGCCGGATGTTTGCTAAAATCACGAAAAAAATTGGTTTTTTGAAAAAGGTATATCTCGGACAATTTTTGAGCAACAGAGTTGATTTTTTTCAAATTACTCAGAATTTTAAACACTTTTTTTCCTTTCTGAACTATTTTTAGGCTAAAATGAAATGGGAAGCAGCAATTTGCAAAAAACTTATTTTTTGCACCTATTTTACAAAAAAAAAATTAAGTTCCCGAAGGAGTTCGTTTTATACAATTTAGGTACTTTATTTTGACTCCAAAATAAAGGGTTTAACCCAAAAAACTGAGGTCTTGAATTAAAACATCTAAAAATGCTAACTTGACTGGACTATCCATCCATTGTAAAATTTCAAATTTCAATACTTTTACAAATTAATTTTTCGGGAACCTAAAAAAATTAATTTAAAAAAAACGTCAAACTGTCATGATCTTTTTGATTGGATTTAAATTAAAAAATGTTTGGGATGATATAATTTTTTTTGTCTAACATGAATTTTTCATTTTATTAATCTTTTAAACAGTTCTATAATTTTTTTCAATTATTTATTACTTTTTAGAACACCATAATAAAAGCTCTCTATTTTTAAAAAATTTTATTTTTTTACATTATCATTTTTATTTATTATTTTTTGAGGGTTGATGTAGAGTCCATAATTTGATCAAAGACTCAAATATATTTATAGAGAAAGGATTTTCCCTTCCGGAATGTTTAATAAAAAGTTGAGAAAAATTCGATCCTTGGATGAAATAAAATAACATAAAAAATGTATGTTATTAATGTTGTTTATTGCCACAAAACAAAAAACGACATTTCGATGACTTGGTTCGTCATCATCTTCAGGTTAAATCTAATGAAAATATTTATAATTTAATTAAAACACCACGTTATCTTGTTTTTATAAATAATAAAAATACACTATAGTGTTGGAAAAAGAGAAATAAAGACTGATAAGTGAGTTTTATTTTTATATTTAATAAAGTTCGAATCACTTTTATAGTTTAGTTTATAGTATATAAGAATAGAAAGATGTAAACCGGAAGTTCGTCTGAAACCGAAAGGTGTGGACTATGAATAAATAAAAATAATAAAAATAAAATAATAATAAAAATACACAAATAATAACAATTACCAATAATTAGTTGAACCGTTACCTCTTTGCGTTAGAAAATTTTATTTTGCTCAGACTAAGCTGGCACGTCATGTTTATAGACACGTATCGTCAAGACTAAATTCAAAATAAAAAATTTTTAAATCTTAATAAAATAGAAGAGTCAATGAACTTAGATGTAAACAGCACGTGGAAGTGAAATATTTTCAGAAAAATAGAATCACGAGTCTAATTTGGAAATTAAAGGGAAGTAAATTTTACTTAGATACATTATGTCTTCTTTTTTATTAATAGTGAAATTATTAATTTTTATGTGTAACATTTCTGAAAAACTACGTTTTTAATTAGACTCGTGATTCTATTTTTCTGAAAATATTTCAATTCCACGTGCTGTTTACATTTAAGTTCTTTGACTTTTCTATTTCATTAAGATTTAAAAATTTTTTATGTTGAATTTAGCCTTGACGATACGTGTCTATTAACCTGACGTGCCAGCTTAGTCTGAGCAAAATAAAATTTTCTAACGCAAAGATGTAACGGTTCAACTAATTATTGGTAATTGTTATTATTTGTGTATTTTTACTATTTATAAAAACAAGATAATATGGTGTTTTAATTAAATTATAAATATTTTCATTAGATTTAACCTGAAGATGATGACGAACCAAGTCATCGAAACGTCGTTTTTCGTTTTGTGGCAATAAACAACATTAATAACATACCCAGTAAAAAATAAAAAATACAAGAACCGCGGATTCCGGTTACAAGCTCAATAGCTGGTAAACGAATCCATGAGAATCTCGAATACAAGCACTTTTCGGTATCCGAAATGCTCATGAGCTTGTAAACTGAAATAGACTACTATTGTAGGGCCTTTAATCAAGAAAAAGCAATTAAATGGATGCATAAACGATGGGAAATTAAATTAGAAGCAAAAATAAATGATTATTTATTAAAGAAACGTACATTTAAACAGAAAACAATTATTTTTACTAATTTTAACCTCTGCATTAAAAACATTGTAAAAACAGCGTTTTGTTGGTAATTTTACCTTGCTATTCGGAAAATATAGTTTTCTACCTTACCGACGTTGAATATTAATTTAACGAGGGTTTTTTCGAATTTTCAATTTCAATATAAATAAAAAATTATTGTTTTCTGTTTAAATGTACGTTTCTTTAATAAATAATCATTTATTTTTGCTTCTAATTTAATTTACCATCGTTTCTGCATCCATTCAATTGCTTTTTCTTGATTAAAGGCCCTACAAAAGTCGTTCATTTCAGTGCGTTTACAAGCTTATGAGCATTTCGGATATTAAAAAGTGCTTGTCTCCGAGATTCTTATGGATTCGTTCACTAGCTACAAAGCTTGTACCCGGAATCCGCGGTTCTTGTATCTTTTATTTTTTACTGGGTACATTTTTTATGTTATTTTATTCCTTCCAAGGATCGAATTTTTCTCAACTTTTTATTAATATCGCTTATGTTCATTATGTGTATACTTCTTTATTTAAATATTTATTTATTATATATATATATATATATATGAGGAGCAAGTTTTCAAAACTTGATAAATCCATATTTTCTTATTTCGAGAAATTCAAACAAATGACTTTCCACACATAACCACTAGAGTTAATTTTAAAATAAAAAATTTATAATAATTTATTTCTATAACAATGTTTTTATATTCAAGACGTTATGTTTCTAATTGAACTTTGTCATAATTGAGTGATTTACAGGTTTTGGTAATTTTTTCTAATATAAAACATACAAATTGTAAATCATCTTGGTTATGTCAATAAGTTTTTAAATAAAAAATTTGTAATTAATAAATTTTTTTTCTTAAATTTAACAGTGACAGATCGATTTGTGAGGTCCTTAAAATATTAAATTTATGGTTATCTCCATTTTTTTGAAAAATGGATTTATCAAGTTTTGAAAATTTGCTCCTCATATATTTGTGTGTTATGCGTTGACAGACCAAATGACAAACCAATATTAAATAAAATCATTCTAAAAAAATTCAATGAATACTAAATTGTTAATTTTTACTTTATCTTCAGTTTAATTAAAAACAAAAATGTCTGTCTCTACTATTGAAGATATCGATGAAACTGATTTCGAAGTTCACTTCTCAGAAAATAAAGGCCGATCATTGGTCACTACAAAATTCTTTAAAAAAGACACTATTTTAATTGAATATGTTGGAGAATTGTTAACGGATGGAACTGAAATGAAAAAGCGTGAAATAATTTATGGCAATGAAAACTTTGGCTGTTGTGTATTGGAAATCACTTTCAAAGGAAAGAAAGCTTATATTGATGCCACAGAAGAAACAATTCATAAAGCTCGATTAATGAATCATTCAAATAAGCCTAATGTCTTGCCATTTATGCGTATAATTAACGGTTTACCTCGAGTATTTTTTAAAGCTGGTATGGATATAAATCCAAATACTGAACTCGTTTGGAACTATGGAGAGAGAAGAGAAATTGCCCTGATCAGTACTTCTGGTTTGACTCTAACAAAGAGAAAAAGAGGTATATATACAACTATTGTCTTAAATTTTGTGCGCTGTCATCGTATGTTATTTTAGAAGTAATTCAAATTTTACTAAAACATTAATAACAAGTTAAAAATTTGTTAATTTCATGACCATTTAGCTCCCTCATTTTAATAAACACTGATATATTATTAGGTTTAAAAGAATTTAAAATTTTAATTTTTTGTTAAAAATAAAAATACTTATCAATTTTATAAATATTGGTAAAATGTAAACTTTATATACATCAATCGAATTGTTTTGAGGTCAGGAATATAATTTTGACAAAAATTAATTAATTGAAATTAAAACTTCAGTAAAATATGAACTTCATAAAGTTTAATCGATTCGTTTAAATGCAGGAAATAAATTTTTTTGACAAACCTATTTTTAAATAATCCAAAATCGTCAGGAATACAAAGCTTCCTTACGAGGAGAGGAAGCAAAAACACTTTTTTTTTGAAATATCTCCTTCAAATATTGACAAAATCACTGCTTTCAGGTCTCATTCTTCTCATAATTTTATCACTTTTTAAGATGTTTTTAATTTTTATGAATTATGAGTTTTAAGAGGTTTCTCATTTATAAAACAAAAATTCTTATCTGTTTTGTTCATTAAACATTAGAAAAGTGTTTAAATTGTATAAAAGCTGTGAGAAATTATTTTAGAAATTTGATAGAACTTTGTCAGTCACAGGAAGAAAAAATTTCTTAACCAGTTGCTTTTTTATTAATTTTTTTTTAAATGAATAGAATTCAAATTCCACTATTTCAATAACTTTAACAGCACAATACTCTTATTTCTATAAAACTACATTATAATATTATATATTTGGTGGAAAGATATTTTTACTTGCCTAAGCATAGGAGTTAATAGGTTAATTAGAAATGAAATTTTTCAAATAAATAATTTTAATGTTTTCAGTAAATTTATGTTTGCGATATTTTATTTTTGTTTATTAATGTTATTTAACAGTCACATATTCTTATGTAATTAATCTTTTCTTAGCTGCAAGAAAGATATCAATGCTAAATCCAAAAAGAGCATTTGTTCTAGTAGAAAAAATACCAGATATTAATGAATACAAAGTATCAAATAATGTCATTCCGTCCAAACACTACCATCTCTTAATGGACAGATCACATTTTTCTAACAAATCACGAAGTGAACGTGAAAAATATTTATCAAAAGACTCATCATTAAGAAAGGCCTGTGTTGTATTAAAGAAGCTGCCAGACACTTATTCGTTGCCAATAACTCAACCAAATTCATCGTTATCTGATGATGATGTAACTTCTCACGGTACGTATTACATAATAATGGTCCTAGCAAACACGTTCTATAAATGAGCCGCCGGAAAGTAAAACAATGATAAAATGATACAATATAATTGAAAATGGGTGTCTGAGTTGACGTGGAATACATCATATATTAAGTTACCATGTTTAATAATATGTTAGGGAAACCTTTTAAGGATGTCATGGGAAAGTCAGAGAATTGTTCTTTTGTAATTTCTTAGACACCCTGTTATATTAAACAATAACAATTAATTTCCAAGTACAAACCAGATACAGATATTCTATGTTTCACGAATAAAAAAAGAAGAAACAAAAACCAGATACATTTACGATAGGCGCTGATAAAACCCTAACTCAATGAGGGATATATCCTAATTCTATCCAACATTTTTTTATCAACCATATAATATGTTAAGTGGTATTGAAATTTTTCCTGCTCATAAAGCATACACAATACTATCGTAACATTAAAGTACATTAAAAAATACCAAAAAACGATTTATACTTTTCTATGAAAAATTACTATTAATTGTAAAATGTACTTTGCATGATGTAAATATTACTATTTCTGGAAGTAAAAATTACTATTAGTAATTATTACAGTAGTCACTTTTAAAAATTGCTACATATGTAATAGAAATTGCTTTAGAATTTGTAAATTTTTTTAAATTTTGTATTACTTTCTACATTTGACATTTTTTAAATATTAATTGTTGAAATTCTAATAATTAATACTGCAGAATATAAAAATTGCTTCTGCAAAAAAAGATGTTAATGTTAATTAATTGGAGAAAAATTTTTTAAACTTATTGATTATTTTATTTTAATTTATTAAAATAAATCAAGAAAATATATGGGCGATTTCACGTGAAATTTCCGTCGACCCTTTAAATTCGGCCAAATGTATTTTTTTCTTGTTGTGTAGTGAAAAAAAAGAGATACGTATTTTTTTTTTTTTTTTAATTTTCTGAAAAATTTTCGAGTTATAAATTTTCAAAATTTCTGTTTTTTCAATGTAGACCTATTTTCAATAGCTGATAACTCCAAAAAAATGGATTTTTTAAATTTTTGCTAACAGAAGAAAAGTTTCAGTTTTTTTTTTACTTTCTAAAAATGTTAACGAAAAATTTTTGTTTTTCATTTTTTATTAAAAAAATAACAATTTTTTATAAACAAATTAATTTTTTTTTAATTTAGATATGATTTTTTTTTAATTTTTTTTTTTAACATACCTGGAAATACTAAGAAGATTTTGCATCAAAATGTAGAGTGGGCCGATAAGTTTTATGGGTATAAAAAGTAAAAGAAAAACTGAAAGTTTTCTTCTCTTAGCAAAAATTGAAAAAATTCATTTTTTTCGAGTTATCAGCCATTGAAAATAGGTCTACATTGAAAAAACTGAAATTTTGAAAATTCATAACTCGAAAATTTTTTAGAAAATAAAAAAATACGTTTCTCTTTTTTTTCACTACAGAACAAGAAAAAAATATATTTGGCCGAATTTAAAGGGTCGACAGAAATCTCACGTGAAATCGCTCATATATTTCTCTTTACAAACGTTTTTTGTGATAGGCGCGCAGCTACTTACGCGTTAGCATTCCCTTTACCTGTCCGTGTGAGGAGCGTCGTTGTAGTGGTACGGATTACTACTTTTTTGAGTAAAAATCTTTAGGAAATATTAATAATTACTCCGCTTAATAATAAAAGTTGCTTCACTTCTAGTATCAATTGCTCGAGACATTTTAAATATTACTTAGCTTTCAAGAAAATTTATATTTCTTGAAATAAATTATACTGTTTTAAAAAAGTAAAAATTCTTTCAAAACGAAGCAAAAGTTATTGTTTCTTGAGCAGTTCCCAAAATACTATTTGAAAAAAGTAATTTTTGATCGAAAATGTTACAATTATTACTATTTATTTTTCTCCGTGTAACACTTTTAAAAAACAAAAAATACGTATATGTGATTTTTATAAAAAATGAAGCAAACGTATTAATATATTCGACTGAAATCTGAAGTGGAATCGGTCATATATTATTAGAAAAAAAATTTTTAATTTTTCAAAATGATCTTCTTTTACAGATATATTGGATGCGGTTACTGACTCCAAGTCTGTGTCAAATAATTCAAAAATTGATTTAAATATAAATTGTTTACCGTCAGTTCCTGGCACTTTTATCACTGAAGTTGAAGAAAATAGTTGTTTAGATCCTAATGAAAATAGTAACTCGATTGATCCATCATCACCAATTAATGACGAACGTTTGAATATAGAAGGAAGGGATACACATTTAAACAGTGTACATGTTGATAATGGTGGTATGTTTTGCATGTACTTAATAAATAATAATTGGTATAAATTGTAGCTATATTTAAGACTTTTCAAAGTTTCCCCAAGTTTTATTTTTTTTCGGGAAATCGATTTTTTAACTTTTTAACATTACCCGTGAAATGCCTTATATGGTGAATATTTTGTTTGTGAAATGAAAATGTAATTCTTAGAAAATTTAAACAGATAAATTTGGCAAAAATGCCAAAATCTATTATTTGAATATTGTTTTTCATATCCAAGTAAAAAAAGTTGGATAGCACGATACGGTATTCCATATAACAGCGCTGTAGCTTAAATATGGAACTCGACTTTTTTCATATAGAACATTTTAGTGCTATATGGAATTATAAGAAGGTTTCATATGGACAACTTTAATGTCTGGTTTAAATCAGAAATACCACTTTAAATGAGACAGTCATAAATACAGGGTGATTATTTTATTGTATTAAAACTAATATTATAAACAAAATGCAAATTTTGTAAACAAAAGTAAATATTTCTTGCTTTCTATTTGACAGTAGAAATGAGTGTACAATGAGTAACTGTATTTCCTCTTTCGTACGGTAAGTGGCTGTTTTTATCGATAGTGGATATAAAGTTTAACAGGTGAAAATGTGATTTATGTAGTCAGTGTATAAAAGATTGCTTTTGTTTTAACGGTAAACGAAATATTTCCTCTTTTTTTACAAAATTTGTATTTTGTTTATAATATTAGTTTAAATACAATAAATTAAACACCCTGCATTTATGACTAAGTCATTTAAAGTGTTATTTCTTGTCTAAACTATCCATAACAGTTGTTCATATAGAACGTTCTTATAATTCCATATAGCACCAAAAAATTCTATATGAAAAATGTCAAATTGCAGTTACTGATGCGCACGAGATTGCTCTATCATTTTAAAACGTGTTTTTTCACACGCCGTGCAAAGCAACTCAGCCAATTTTTAACTAATTTTCATGAAACTTAACAGAAATCTTCTTTAACTTACTGGCTAGTGCATAACGAGCTGTTAAAAAAAATTTTTAACATTTTGTTTTTAAACTCTTTTCTTCATGCAATGCGTATTTGTGTACTTTAAAGATAAAAATATTATTTTTTAATTTTGGTTGAGATTTGAGACCAGTAGCCCACACAGCATGATTTCTTCCAGGAAGTTTCCTGGAAGCTGCTCGGGAAAATCTAGCATTACGAAAGTAATGTTGAAAATAAATTGAGGAGGATCGAGGTTCCAACACGGGTTCGACGGACCCAAAAGCAATATTCTAACCGAAGTGATACACGAGCAACTGTCAGAAAATCATGTTTGCTTTTAAGCTGCGAGTGATTTTATTGCTTGACAAAAATGTAGCGTAAAGGCAAGATTTTTTTTGCTTCCTCGTGGAGGAAGCTATGTAGTCCTTTCGTTTATAAACTTTTTAAAAATGGTGAAAACAAATTTTCCTCTATATAGAAACATGTTATATGAGATCCTGATCAATTGTCCGGATGTATGTATGTGTGTGTGTATGTGTGTGTGTGTGTGTGTGTGTGTGTGTATGTGTGTGTGGATCGTTTTTGTGAACACGATATCTTTAACAGGTTTTAATGGATTTGGATAAAATTTGGTAGGCTTATTTAACACATTAATCTCTCAAAAATGACGAGAGGATTTTTAAAAATACCCCAAAAAAAAAATTTTATCGTCTTTTTTCCAAAAATTTTTTTTTAATTGAAAAAATTTTTAAATCGAAAAATTTAAGGTAATATATAATATAATCGTCTTCTTTATGTCAAGATGAATCGATTGATATATATAAAGTATAGATTTGATTGAAATTTAAAGAATTAAAGAAAGTTAAAAAATCAAAAATTCTCATTTTAGCTAAAAAATGATGTGTTTATTTAAATTCATGTTTATATATGAAATAATTTTATTCCCTGCATTGAAACGAATTGGTTGGTATATATAAAGTATAGATTTGATTTAAAATTTGAGAATTAATAAAAATTGAAAAATCGAAAATTCATATTTTAGCTAAAAAATTTTGTGTTTTTTTTAAATTCAAGTTGATGAATAAAATAATTGTATTCCTTGCATTAAAACGAATCGATTCGTATATATAAAGTTTATGTTACACTCAAAATTAATTAAAATTTTCTTTATTTTTTAAAAAATTTAATTAATTTAAAACATTTTTAACTGGAAATGTTTTAAATCAATCAATTGAATTGGACAAATTCATTGCTTCCTTCACGAGGAAGCGAATTTTTTGCTTCACACAATGAGGAAGCATAATGTTTATGAAATAAACATAAAGGACCCCCTCCTTGTTTAAATTGTCGTCCGTCATTCGTGATCCGCCGCTTTAAATTTTGAAAAACTGACATCGGATTCGTAATCAGCAACCCCAAAAACTATAAAATACCCTAGTTTTGTTGTACTAAAAACTTGTTTTATACTTTTGGCCACTTTTTGATCAATTCAAATTTATCTAATAATTATGCTTCGAAAATAGTCAATGGGAAGACTCCGTAAAAATAATAAATTTTAAGATGTCGATAGTGAAAATCACTCAATACTTCCGCATATAGAACACGCGGTGTTTGTCTATTTTACACCAACCGCTATTTCAATAAATTGACAAAATTAAAATTAACGATTTTCTATCCCATTTGCTTTAATCAATTAACACACATATATATTTTTTTTACAACTTACCCCAATCGGGCAGGCGATATACTTTTCTGCAGCAAATATTGTATATTTTATTAGATAGATATATATTTCACAGTCCCCATAACATTTTAACGTGATTGTGACCCTGTATTATACTGATTCTATATTTCTACGCATTCTTCGCATATCTCTCTCACCTCTCGTAGTTTCGTTCCCAAAGTCTAACTCGCGCCAATTTATGATATTCAGACGACATCGCTATTATATCCATGCATATATACAATTTAATCTCGCCGATAATTTTCTATTGCTCTTTGTGCAAGATTAAAAAATTATGAAGGACTATACGTTACAATCATCCCCCATTTTATGGCGTATAACGATGACATCAAATTCTATAACTATTGCACATTCATTAGAGTCCTTCACAATTACTCAGATTATCAGCGACCCCCAAGACGAATAAAAAAGGACCACTTCCAACACTTATGTCAATTACACATCCTCTTTACCATAGTATCGTCGAAAGTGGAAGCAATTATATATTCCCTTTACCAATTCTCCATTATTAGGATCTATCTAAACAAAGGCATTATGACTCAAAATTTTTTTCATATTATACAGACCTTCAAACAAATAAAAAAAACATTGATGTGACTTGCTCAGCTTTATCTGACAAATGTGGAACCCTCAGAATTGCCAATTGCAATTGTATCTCACGAGTATTTAACGCTTTCTTCAACATAGGAAGCATTTGAACCAAGCGATCGCGCAAGTTCATTCTAAAATGCAACACGTGTGGTATAGCATTTGTAGTCAAATTAAGGCATTCCTGAATCATAGGTACATATTTCGCCCAACTCGTATGTTTATGAGCACAATATGCACGAAAAAATCGGCCTAGTTCACGCATGTTCCGCTCAACTGGATTGGATTGAGGGTGTTGAATCGAGGAAAATATTACCTTAACTCCCATTTGTTTCAATTCCACCTTCCACACCGGAGATGTAAACTGGGTTCCGTGATGCGAAAGTATTCGCGTCGGTTTCCCAACTGCTTCAAAATAATAATAAATAATCTAAAAACGTGCCTATGTTTCATCCAAATCGGAGTGTAACACTTGGGTAGGTTTACTTGTAAGTGTTAGCACTTTTTATAGGGTATACAACGTGACTTATTATGTAAATATATCCTGTGTAACAAAAATATACATTACCCCCGCTCTTGATCTCGGTAACGGCCTGTTGAAATCTACTGCTACCAAATCATTTGGCTCATCTGCTCTAATATATTGAAATATACCTTCTGCACTACAATTTAAATATTTTGTGCGTTGACATGTATCGCATTTTCTTAAAAAATTCCTTATATCACGACGTAAATAAAAAAATACTTATCTCTTTTTTTTCACTACAGAACAAGAAAAAAATATATTTGGCCGAATTTAAAGGGTCGACGGAAATCTTACGTGAAATCGCCCATATGTATATTTCACAATCCCCATAAGACTATATTTCTACGAGTCTAGCTCCCAAAGTCTAACACGCGCCAATTTCTAATTTTCAGACGAAATCGCTATTATAACTATGCATATATAAAATTTAATCTCGACGACAATTTCCTATGGCTCTTTGCGCTCAATTCAAAAATAATTGCAGAATAGATGAAAATTTAGTTCAGTAGAATGCTCAAAAGATGCGTCTTAAAAAACACTACAAAATTAAATAAAAATATTCGTAGGTGTCCTAACATTTTTTTAAAGTTATGGGCAAAAAACGATTTTTCAAAAATTTTAAAATGCAAGAAAATTATAGTTAATCTTTATTAATGTTGCTCAAACTACTATAATTATTTGTCCGCTCTCCCCCTCCTCCAGTTTTTGATGAAACCAAACAATACTTTGTGGTTATAATACTCACCTATAGGGCTAAACTATGTGCAAGTTACAGCCCGATCCAATCAACTTTTTTTTCACTTAGTACGCTACAGGAATTTTAGCCCATATATATATATATATAATAGACAATTCTGTTACTATTATTTTAACTTTTCCAGTAAAATTCAACATAATAGAGAAAATATTTTTTAAGAATATTAATTTATTTGTTTAATAATGTTTTTTAACAGTCACATATTCTTATGTAATTAATCTTTTTTTAGCTCCAATAAAGTTGTCAATGCTACATCTACAAAGAGCATATGTTCTAGTAGAAAAATTACCAGATAATAATCAATCCAAAGAATCAAATAATGTCATTCCGTCCACATACTGCCGTCTTTTAGAAGAAAGAACTTGCTCTTTAAACAAATCACGAAGAGAACATGAAAAATATTTATCAATGGACTCATCATTAAGAAAGGCCTGTGTTATATTAAAGAAGCTACCAGAAATTTATTCGTTGCCAATAACTCAACAATGTTCGAGAACTAAACCAAATTCATCGTTATCTGATAAATCACGAAGAGAAAATAAAAAATATTTATCAATGGACTCACCATTAAGAAAGGCCTGTGTTATATTAAAGAAGCTGCCAGACACTTATTCGTTGCCAATAACTCAAATATGTTCGAAAACTAAACCAAATTCATTGTTATCTGATGTGGGTGTAATTTCTCACGGTATGTATTACATAATAGTCCTGGCAAAAACGATCTATAGGCCAGTCAATAATGACAAAAAGTGACATTTAATGTAGACAGGCAGTTGTAAACAGAATTTGGCAGTTTGGGTGGATAGTATGAAGGCCCCATAGTTTACTCTCGATTTCCAGTTGAAGAAATTGTTATAAACAATGGTCAAAGTTCGTGTAAGGTGGTTTTTAAGTTCTCGTTGCTTTTCTCTACATTTTAGAGAAAAAAGTTGTAATTAAAAGAAAGGTATTGGAAATACCTAAAAAATAATGGTCAAAAGTTAAAATTGGATAATTTGTTTAAAAGTTATAGAATTTAAACGATTAAAAATGGCACTTTTTTTAATTGTTTAATCTTTCTTTTTTTTGATTTTTGTTATTTTTTCTCCTATTTTCAAAAATGAATTTACGTTTTTAATAAAAAAATAATTTTTTGACAATAATTTTTATTAATTTTTTTTTTATTTTTTTAGTAACAAAAATCTTTCATTAATTTAAATTTTCTTTACTTTTTTATTATTGCATTTAATTAAAGGTGTTTTAATGTAATTTTATGTTTAAAAATTATTTAAATTCTTTATACACAGTCGTGTAGCATTATGTAATTTTTTTCATGATATAAAAAATTATGTTTTATTAAAGTTTAATAATGATAATAATATAAATTTTTGTTATATTTATTTAATAAAATCGGACAAGTGCGAGTTACACTCGCACTGAAATCGAGGGTTCCGTACTTGAAGCGAACTTATTTGGTATAAAAACAAATGTTTAAAAAATATGTGTTGTATGTTAAATAATATAAGTGATACAAAAAGGAACAATTTTGAAAAAAAATTTAAGAAAATTGTTCCTCTTCGTATCACTTATATTATTTGACATACAACACATATTTTAAAAATTTCTTTGTTTTTATACCAAAAGAAGAACGATTTTCTTAAATTTTTTTGTCAAAATTGTCCCTTTTTGTATCACTTATATTATTTAACGTACAACACATATTTTTTAAACATTTGTTTTTATACCAAATAAGTTCGCTTCGAGTACGGAACTCTCGATTTCAGTGAGAGTGTAACTCGCACTTGTCCGATTTTATTTAATAAAACAAAATTTATGAATTATTTCTATAATCTACACATAAAAATACGTAAAAATATTAAATTTGAAGCCCTTTAGATATAAATTTTTTCGTTATTAGAAGAAAATTTATGATTTTTTCTAAAAATATCAGTTTTTTCTTGACAACACAAGAAAATTCAACTCCAATCATGCTCGCTATATTTTTTTGTAATCTATACGTAAAAATAAGTTAAAATATATAAATTTGAATCCCTTTAATCAAAATTTTGTTCGTTTTTGGTGAAAAAATACATTTTTTTCATAAAATTATCATTTTTCTTTAAAAATTTAATAAAAATTGATCATCAACTCCAATTGTGCTTATATTTTTTCTCTGTAATTTTCACGCAAAAATACATTTATACAGCAAGTATGAACAGTCTGGGTTAAATATTGTGTGCGCTAGGCAGAATAAATCATTTTTTCGAAATTTTTGATATTTCCTTGACAACGCTATGTAAATTGATCCGAATCAAGTTCGCTATATTTTTCCTGTAATTTTCATGTAAAAATACGTAAGTTTACCAAATTTGAGCTCTTTATGTCAAAAGATGTGGCTTCTAGGGGGGGGGACATAGTCATTTTTAGGTTTTTTTCGTAAAAATTCATGGGTTTTCCTTGACAACGCTATGATAATAAACTCCAATCATGCTCGCTATATTTTTTTTGTAATCTACACGTAAAAATACATATGTGTACCAAATTTCAGCCCTCCAGATAAATTTGTGTGGCCACTAGAGGGGGGGGGTGTACACGATTTCAAAAAAACCGATATTAATAGGGTTCCGAACCGATTAAGGAACCCTAAAAACGCAGGAAATCTAATGATTTCTATGATTTTTAAATATAATTTATTACATCATGAAAAAAATTACATAATGCTACACGAATTTAAATAATTTTTAAACATAAAATTAAATTAAAATACCTTTAATTAAATGCAATAATAAAAAAAAGTTTTTGGTTTTTGGTGCGATGAATCAAAATCTGGCAACGAAATCCTCCCATCATGTCAGGATTTTAAGAAAAGTGTGGGTAAAAGTCACCAAAATCACGTTTTTGTCAGTTTTTGAAAATTACTACCGGGAAATTACGACTTATCATAGGAATCAAATTAAAACTTGAACCCTTTACTTTACGACGATATAGCGATATTGACAACAACAAAATAAATTAGCTGTCAAAAATGTTTTTTTTTAAGTTGTCAAACACAAAAATTGACTCACAAATGTTCGTAAATACAACTATTTTAAAAAATACTTGGATTCGCTTGGAATTAATCAAACGGGGGTTTTCGCACTGAAAAAATTATATTCTAGATTTAAGAATTTCTTCTTAAATAGGCGCCAAGAATATTTTCCACTTAAAGTAAGTGGGAACTATTCTTACAATAAGAATATAGTACTTATTGTAAGAATATTTCCCACTTACTTTAAGTAGGGAATGTTCTTGGCGCCTATTTAAGAAGAAATTCCTAAATCTAGAATATAATTTTTTCAGTGCGGGGTCGCGGATTACGGATAGGATGTCTGATTTTTCAAATTTTAAATTGCGGATCCAATATGTCGCATTGAATCGATTTTTAAAAAAGTCTTCCGACATATTGGATCCGCCATTTTAAATTTTAAAAATCTGACATCTTATCCGTAATGTATTTTTTTAAATATTTTTACTTACGAACATTTGTAAGTCAATTTTTATGCTTGACAACATAAAAAAAAAATTTTTGATAGCTAATTTATTTTATTGTTGTCGATATCGCTATATCGTCGTAAAGTACAGGGTTCAAGCTTTATTTTGCCTCCTATGACAAGCCTCTAGCACGTCGGATTTTCCAGGTAGAAATTTTCAAAAACTGACAAAAACGTGATTTTTGGGACTTTTACCCACACTTTTCTTAAAATTCTGACGTGATGGGAGGTTTTCGTTGCCAGACTTAAAACAAACTTTGTAAATTTGAACAGGCAAAGTTAATTAATTACTCCCACTCCCTTTGAGCTAGACTGATTTTCTTTTTTTTTTTAAGTTTTGTAAAAGAAAAAAGAAGTTTAATGGCTTTTGTTTTAACTCGACAGAGTAAAAAATAGCCGAGTAATTGTTTATAACTAAAGAAATTACCTTTTTTTCTTTGTCGATAATTATACAATAAAATAATAAAATTGGATTCTTTTCTTTATGTACATAATAGTATCACTCTTCAAGATTAATATGAAAGAAAAAAAATTTAATTCACTCCATATCGTTCTGTTGAAATTAGGTTGAAAAATAACATGTTTTTAATTAACAAATGGAATAATTTATAAACTAATCATCCGATTGAGTTTGAAGTTTTTTCATTTTGTTCAGTATCGTGAGGAGAACATTTTCATGGAGTTTCAATCCGATCGGATTATTATTAATAAAGTTATTAAACAATTAAAAAAAAGTGCCATTTTTAATCGTTTAAATTCAATAACTTTTAAACAAATTATCCAATTTTAACTTTTGACCCATCACGTTTTAGGTATTTGCAATACCATTTTTTTCTAATCACAACTTTTTCCTCTAAAATGTAGAGAAAAGCAACAAGCACTTAAAAACCACCTTTTACCAACTTTGACCATTGTTTATAACAATTTCTGCAACCGGAAATCAAGAGCAAACTATGACTCCTTCATACTACCTACCCAAACTCTCAAAATTCGTTTAGAAGTGCCTGCTTAGATTTAATGGCACTTATTGTCTTTATTGACTGGCCTACTACAAATAAGCCGCCGGAAAGTAAAACAACACATAAGATTTTGTCCGTCAATCTTTGCCATCGCAATTAATGGGTTATTATATATAATTGATCTATATTTTACACTGGAGTTATAAGCACAAGCTGTTGTTTTCTTAATGCAAAAGTTTGCTTTTAACATTTTTTTAACGCAGCCCGTGCTCACATTAGGCGAACTGTATTCAGAATAGTTTTTCCGTGAATAATTTTATTATTTAAAACAACTGTTTATTATTTTTATTATTATTATTATTATTATTGTTATTATTATTTTTAAGAACTTTAATAAAATTTTAGAAAAAGTTTTAGAGTTGGCCAGGTAATAAACATTTTATTATTAATATTTTTGCTTCCTCGTGGAGGAAGCTTTGTAGTCCTTTCGTTACTAAAAATTTCCAAAATGGCAAAAACAAATTTTTCTCTATATTGAAACATGTTATATGAGATCCTGATCAATTGTCCGGATGTATATGTGTGTGGACCCCTTTTTTGTGAATACGATAACTTTAACAGGTTTTAATGGATTTGGGTAAAATTTGGTAGGCGTATTGATCACATTAATATCTCAAAATAGACGAAAGGATTTTAAAAAATAACCCCCAAAAAAATTTCATTGTCTTTTTTCCAAAATTTTTTTTTTTAATCGAGAAGATTTTTAAATAGCAAAATTTAAGGTGATTAAAGAATTACTGAAAGTTAAAAAATCAAAAATGCACATTTTAGCTAAAAAATTGTGTATTCTCAAATGTTCTATTATTATATTATATATTTTATTGCAATGTTAATGCTTTCTCCACGAGGTAGCAATTGTTTTTGCTAATGTTAAAGAATATGTAAAATGTTCATATAATGAACATCTAAATTTACAACTTGTTTATTTCTATTTTTTTTTAAATAATAAACTATTTTAATTTACTGTCTTATGAAAAAAATACATAATTCCAGCAAGCAAATAACTTTTTTTTATTTAAAACATAAGAAATAAGACGTTATGCGTTCGAAAATAACTTTTGCACTAAAACCAAGATTTTCTATCACTTGTTCATAGTGCTTGCTACTGACAATTAATAAAATTATATTGACAAGAAAGCAAAAGAATAGAGCGATCTCATGCGCATCGTTAACTGAATTTGATAGCATTTGAAGTGCTACATTTATGTATACTGTAAACTTCAAATACTTCGAATTGTAGATTAATAATTTAGGATTATATTCTACAAATAGTAAATTAATTTTTAAAGCAAGAAAAAAAATGTGAAAAAATTTTTTTTTACACAAGTTTCCCCCCTTAAATAAATAAAACTTGATATGCACTTGATAAAATACGGATATAAACAGAGTAGAATTCTAAAGAGTCCGTATAAGACCTTTTTAAAATTATTCCTTAGTTTCGCATAAAATTCCATATACCTACAAATCGGTTATAGATGGGTGATTCTCCGCGTAGCGCACGATTTGGTGTCTGAAACTTTAAAAATATTTTTTTATCAAAATGATAAATATCAATACATATTTTTGAAGATAAAGTGTCAAGAAATAAATATCCATCGTGGGCCGGGAAAATTTTTTATAATATTTTTAAACAAATTAAAAAAAAATTCTTTGCTTTTTGAATTCTATAAAATAGTTAAAATTTGATTTAAAATGTTTATGAAAATTTTTGGGTTAATTCACAAAAATATATATATAGCGCGAGTGACAATTAAAAATTTTGCTTTCGGTAATTTACGGAAATTTTCGAGGTAATTTATGAAAATTTATGCGGTAATTTATAGAAATTTAGGCTATATTTCATAAAAATATGTAAAGCATAAATTGCAATTAAAAATTTTTGATTTCGGTAATTTATGGAAATTTTCGCGGTAATTTAAAAAAAATATATAGCGCGAACGACAATTCAAAATTTTTATTTTGGTAATTTATGGACATTATGTAATTATTTATTACTTATTTAATTTTTAATGTTTAAAACAAATTGCTTTGCTTTACTTTCTATGTGCACTTATAGACACTTCAGTGATACACGCCGTTCATGTCTTACAATGACAAAAAGGCTATACCATGACGATGAGACCATACCATGAGGCACAAGAAAAACTGGTTTTTTCAACAATTTATTATAGATTTTCAATCTGTTTCATATGCATGTTATTTATATTCACTGAACTAATACTACTACACTTCAGTTGACATAAAATATAAATAATTATTAATTATATTGAGAAATATTTGAAGGCTATCAATAGTTTTTATATTGACTAGCGTCATATCCTCTCTCGCTAACTCTCGCTTCGTTGAAATTGTATTTATTATTGTTTACTTATTTCAGTTCATTCATATGTATTGCTTCCTCATGGAGAAAGCATTGTAATACTGAAATTTTTCGAACATGATTTTTTGATGTATCTTTATTTTTTTCGACCTCAGGAATCGAAAAATCACATTTTTAAAAAATGTCGTTCATTGTGTGTGTGCGTATATACACTACATTTTCTTAAATATTTCGAATACTATAAGAGCTAAAGAGATAAAAAATTTTTAAATTATAGGCCTCACAGGCGGACAAATAATGAGAGTAGTTTGAGCAATATTAATGGAGGTTAACTATTATTTTTTTGCATTTAAAAATTTTTGAAAAATCGTTTTTTGCTCATAACTTTAAAAAAATGTTAGGACACCTACAAATATTTTTATTTAATTTTGTAGTGTTTTTTAAGACGCATCTTTTGAGCATTCTACTGATATTCTATCCATAGTTATTTAATTTTTAAAAATTAAAGAAAATCGTTTTTTGCCCATAATTTAAAAAAATGTATTGAGACCAATAGATATTTGTTTCTAGTTTTATAGAGTTTTTCAAGACGCTTCTTTTGATCTATTAGCAAATATCATACTGTTATTTTATCCAGAGTTATTGACATTTAGAAATTGAAAAATTTTGAAAAACCATTCTTTTTTGCCTTATTTATTAAAAAATATTTATGTATCTTTAATATCATTATGAACAATATATTTAATATATTGAATATTATATGAATATTTAAAAACGAATCAATTGACCTATTATTGAACCTTTTATTGTGAAATAGTACGAAGTTATTGATGTTAAAAATCTATCTCTGCAAATATCCAAAAATACAATTTAACACCTTCTTAAAATTATTATAATACCAAATAAGTTACCATACATTGATCACAAAAAATCTCCATGGGGAAGTAAACTGTTCATTTTATGAACACAAAAAGTTCATACTTCAACTTGGCAGCGGTTTTACTTCACTTTTTAAATTAATATTATAATAAATTTATTATTATCTTTAAATTTTATGTTTTTAAGAAATCTTTAATACTTTTCATAAATAAATAATTTATTCTAACAGATATAATGAGTTGTGTCAAAGAATTAATTTTATACACACACACATACATCCAGACATTTGTTCCTTATGTCGAAATATAACTATAATAGTTAAAAATTTATTAAAATAATTGATTTTAGGAAGTTCGAAAATTGTCATCACTATACAGCTTCCTACGAGGTAGCAAAATGAACATGTTTACATTATAAAAATAAACATATTTTTTAGAAATTTTTTAATACTTTTCATAAATAAATAATTTATACTAACAAATATTTTTAGTTGTTTCAAAGAATTAATTTATATTAGTTTTCACTAAACTGTCTTCGGAAATTATGCTACCTCTGTTGCTTCCTCATGAGGAAGCTTTGCATTCGTGACGATTTTTGATTTTTTAAAATTGGACTATATGGACTCATTTTCATCCAGAATTAATATATATGATGTTCTGAACAAATGTCCAGATGTATGTGTGTGTATGTTACAAAATATTGTGTACAAATTATCTCAAAAACGTTTTAACGGATTGTCCTGAAATTTTGTATGTTTATTATAATAATTAATACCTAAAATCTGACACAAGGATTTCCAAATATATTCACATTTTATTTTTTACAATTTTCTCAAAATTTAAAAAAAAAATATTTTTCAAAATATTTTTTTCTTTTTAAAATTAATTTTGTTTGGTAAGAAAACTTATTTCTTGCATTGAAACGAGTCGATTAACCTATATAAAGTTCGTATTTTACTGAAATCTATAGATTAAATCATTTTTTTGAATTTTTAAAAATAATGGTATTTTGTATTTTTTGAAATAACTTTTTCTTATATAGAAATTTTTATTAATTCTTGTCAAAATTGTATTCCTGTCATAAGATTA